>NW_027069810.1:590982-606074 GCF_002906115.3 Quercus suber
GTGTGACTAACCCTTACATGAGAGGGAAGTATAATACAGTATACTGAGTGATTTCACAAAAGAGAGTTGGAGTTCTAAGATATGCCAATGTTTATTTTGTCTAAGATCAAGCCAACTTACTGTAACCCATATGAGGCTTCCATTATTGCGATCCAAAGCCCAAGCAAATCCACTTTTCTGAACAGCAGCAACAATATCTAGTCTGGTCTTATTCCTCTTTACACTTAGCATTAAAGGTGCCTCACCGAAATCAGCATCTGGGTCTGGACCAGGTGGGCAATTAGCAGTTGAAAGATTGTTACATGCAACAAAAAACACATCATAGCCTCCTAGTTGGTGAAACCATTTCATCTTGCCAGTATCTAGATCAAGTGCTAGGATTGATTCGGAGTGGTTATCAGGCTCAACACATTGATCTGGATGAGTTGGCACCGTTTGATTATTCTCCTTTTGTTGACATTGGGTTACATTTAAGGGAGCTGAGTATAAGTTCCCGGTGGCAATGTAGACATGCTTCCTTATAATGTCAATGGAAGGGCTACTTCCCCATATAGCAGATCCAGCATATCCTCCAATTTTGTTCTGGTTATCAGGCAACATAAAAGTTTGCCATAAAATGGTGCCAGAGTGAACATCTAATTTGGATAAGCTACCACGAAAGGTGCAGCATTGTCTGATGCCAAGGAGTTCTTCTAGTGAAGATGTAACAACATATTAACCCCTAAAAAATCAAAAACAGCAAATATCACATGAGGTGAGCTATATATGGTGGAAATGAATCACTTTTTCTTTTTTTCTTTTTCTTTTTGCCTGAACTAATTCTAAAACTCTAGCGTAAGTTCATCATGTTATCTCCCAATTACATGTGTGCATTTTGATCTAGGGGAAGCAGGAACAAAATTTCCCATAGAGCAATTCAATCTAAATTGAATTTCTTTACATAATCGAATGGACTAACCATGATGCATAATGCATTCTGCTCAAAATGAATGAAGAATTAAGGATATGTTTGGTAAATTATAATAGGCATTGTAATATAATAATTATTCTTATGGTTTAACTATTTAATAGTTTAGTTATGTTTTTATTACAAGGAATAATCATACCTTACGAATAGCTATTGTTTAAAACGATAAATTACTATTCATCTCTAAAAGAGGTGCAATAGTTATTCCTTAACATGTGCATTAATTTCTACAATTAATATATTTATAAATAAACAAACTTTCCATATGCACATAACAATAATGAAAATAAAAAAAAAAACATAAAAAATAACTAACCTCTCTTTCAAATTTAAAAAATATTATTTTTTAGGAAATATAATTATATGAGTAAGATATTTCCCAAAATATATCTTAAGTTTGATTTAAAATGCTTTCATTCTATTGTTTTCAGGGTTCTATTATTGTATTGTCACCAAAGATGTGTATTAGCTATTCCTTAGCAGGTGCATTAATTTCTACAATTAATATATTTCTAAATGAACAAATTTTCCATATGCACATTACAATTATGAAAATTAAAAAATAAATAAATAAAAAATAACTAATCTCTCTTTCAAATTTAAAAAATATTATTTTTTAGGAAATATAATTATATGAGTAAGATTATTTCTAAAATATATCTTAAGTTTGATTAAAAATACTTTCATTCCATTGTCTTCAGGATTCTATTATTATATTGTCACCAAAAAAAATGAATAGTAATAAGCATTACATTACAACATTTTGTATTTCTATGTAATTATCGTTACAATCTACCAAATGTGCCTTAAGACATGATGCTTTTACAAGCTTGTTTACCATTCATTAATAAAAGCCTAAGGCCTTGCTTAATATATAATACTTGTTTTTTACAACCTTTTATTTTTATTAACAATTTGTAAAAATATTTATATCTATGTTTTTTTACTTTATTGTTTTTGTCTATAAGAAAAATGAGAGAAGGGGGTAAAGAGTACTAATTTGCATTTAATTAGAATTGTTTTTCACTCTTTCTGTTTTTTCTTGTTTGAATATAATCTCTAAAGATTTTGTCAAGTCTCTCAATGGCATAAGTTATTGTGCATTTAAGATTCCATTATATGATATTTATTTTATAAATAAATAAATAAATATATACGTATATACTCAGATACTATACAAATATTTAGAAAGGTGCGCACATTAAAAAAAATTGCATAAATCTATACATAATATTCTTTAATTAACTTCAACTTTAACTTGTAACTTAGGCAATTCTTATATCAGACACTCTTTTATATACGTAAAAATATGTAAGAGCATGTGTGAATTATATGAGTATGAATGTGCTCTCAACTTGACCTGGGGTTTTTTTTTTTTTTTTTGGATAATGTTATGCAATCACAGCTAACATTTTTTTAATTAAATAACTGATTAATCAAGAAATATACATTAATCTTTTAAGGCGAGATCAAGAGAATGAAAGGCTAACCATGCAAGGTATATATGATCGAATGATTAATATGTTAAACAATAAGGGGTTGTTCTAGTGGCTCCCTTCCCAATGTCTAATAAGATTTGTGAGATTATGAGTTCAAAACTTCTAACTCAATCCATATATGAGTAATCCCCAATGAATTTTTCATTGTAATTACTAAGAGTATGCATGGGTCGGATTGAGAGGTTTTTTCAACCCAACCCACCATAGTGGTTAAAAAATCCAACATAACCCAATCCATGTGGATCGGGTTGGACTCATGAGTTAGATAGTTTTTTTTAATTACTATTATTATTATTAAATTGAGAATTAGAACAACACAACCACAAATAAAAGAAAATTTATAATCAAATAATCATGAGCATAACACCAAACCAATGCAAACTATACGAGAAGAACTTAGAGTTTGGGTTTTATTTATGAAGAGGGGCAAAAAAATAAATAAAAAAATTGTACAATGTATTTTTTAATTTAAATATATATTAAATATGGGTAGGTCAAGTTGAGTTAAGCAAATTTGTGAATCTTATGACCCAATCCTAACCCAACCCACTGAAAAAAAAAAAAAAAAAAAAAAAAAAAAAAAAAAAAAAAAATCATAACCCAACTCACCAACTCCTAAAAACAGACTCAACTCTATGGGTTGAGTTGGATCAGGTCAGTTTTAGCGGATTAGCTGTACACCCTTAGTAATTAGCCCAATATCACTAATAATTTAGGGTAAAATACTATTTTGATCCCTAAACTGTATCAAAAGTTTTTTTTAATCCCTAACTTTTAAAAAGTTTTTTTTTTCATCCTTAAACTTTGTAAATAGTTTTTTCAATAGTTTAGGGACAAAAATAGGAATGAAAAAAAATTAAAAATTAAAAAAAAAAAAAAAAACTTTTTTCAATAGTTTAGGAATGAATAAAATAAATAAAAGTTTAAGGACAAAAATAAAACATGTTCAATAATTTAGGGATAAAAGACAAACTTTTTAATAATTTAAAGACGAAAAATGAATTTCTTAAAATTTAGGGATGAAAAACAAATTTCACTATAGTTTATAGACGATTCACCGACCCTTTGTAATAAGTTCCGGACATGGTGATGAGTCCTGCGGCATGGTTATCAAGCTGTGTTGACCAAACAAGCTCCCCAGTTGATCTTTTAACAGCAATAACAACAGCTGGCCCATAGATTCCAACAATGAGGAGATCATGATCATCAACTATCGTCGGCGTTGATCTTGAAACTATGTAGGTGAGAGTAGGTACAAACCCGGTCGCATTAATGCCAGTCAACTCATGCAAGCTCTTCTCCCAAACAAGAGTCCCATCACATGCATTGACAGCATAGATGTTGCCATTATAGCTTGGGAAATAAAGGGTACCATTGAAAATTGCTGGTGTTGCTGATATATCATCACCTGCAAAGAACTTCCACTTTAGAATTAGTTTGGAAACAGTTGTAGGGCTGATTTTGGTCTCCTTGTTTGCATATCTTCTATTATGCAAATCTCCACCATGATTCAACCAGTTTTGTGTAGCCTTTGGTCTCTTGCCATGCCACTATAGAACCAACCACAAACAATAAAATTTGGTTAATAACTTTAACGTCAAAACTTGTACTGTCCATTTTGCATGGACGAATTTATATGTGTGCATGTGTGCAATTATGAGAGAGAGAGAGAGAGAGAGAGAGAGAGAGAGAGAGATTTAATTACATGGGAACTTGCAGTAGCTGTGATGATCAATAGACAAAACATGTAGAGTACTAGAAAGACAAAAGGAGTGTAGAATTTATGAGTCCCCATTCTAGTGGAGCTTAACTTGTTCTTGGTGCAGGGATTTGCAAAGTCCTTATTTATAAGGTTTAAGGGGACTATGAGCGACATTTTCACTCAAAAGTTATGTCAAATTTTTTATACCATTTACAGTTCCCTGCATTAGAAATAGATTAATTTTATCGGGAATCTTGTACCTCACTAACATTACCAGATTAATTTTCATATGAAGAATTTAGGTTTGAACCCTTCCCCCCTCCCCCAACTTCTTGTAAGCACTAAAAACAAAAACAAAAAACAAAAAACAAAAAAAAAAAAATTAGGTGCATAAAAATATCATTTTTATAAGATTTGAGAGAGGTGTTTAGCAGACAATCTTACTTCAAACTTACTGTAAGCAGTAAAAATATATATAAATATATATATATATATCTCATAATTCTGAAGTCTTACAATTAAGTTGTTTTCATTTCATAATTCTATATTTCACTCACATATCATAAGAATACAAAATGACAAAGTCAAACTTAACTGGTGAATTTATTGTCAAATAAAACAATAATAATTGCTTAAACTCTTTTTTTTCCTTCTTTTTTCCCCTTTTTTGATCTACTTTTTTCAACTCTTCAAATTAAAGTCTCATTATAACGGGCACTGGTCATTTATAAGTAAATTTTATTTTACATTTTTATTTTGGAAATCCATGAATGATGTGTTAGTCTGTGTGTAAGTTTTTAAGTACAACTTGTGTGTAAATTTGTTAAGTTTTTATTCTTTTTAAGTACAATTTTAATTCTATCATTCTTTTTTTTTTTTTTAAGTTAAATAAGTTAGTTAGTTTAAATTACTTCAAAAAACATTTAAAAATAATGTTGAAGATATTAGAAATTTTAGTACATAAGTCTTATACTCTAAGACTATTTAGTTTGTTTACTATGACATCAGTCATATTAATTAACATGTCAATTTATAAACATTCTCTAGTAAAATCATTAAAATTTCTATCAATTATTTTCTTACAAACAAAAATAAATTATAGATTGACATGATATTAAATAAATATAATTAGTATCATGTCAATAACTTCTAAATAATTTTTTTTTTTTTTTTGGAGAATCATTTATTTTGTGTTTAAACATTCACATATTTACATTTAACATTTCCAACATTTAAAGAACTATGAAAACATTGATGAGTTCTATAATAAAGAGTACCAAAGATATTTACCTAAGTTTTGTTCTTAAAAAAATAAAAATAAAAAAAGATATTTCTATAGTGAAAACTTTTGGGTGTTGGCACATTGAAATTTATATCAACGTGCGGTTTATATATATATATATATATATATATTTTTTATATGACGGTTTATATATGGTTGATTAATGATGAAGAAAAATTGATTAACTTATTAATATGCATGGAATCAATTTTTAGAATAGGTTTGGAGGAAGAAGAAAGAAAATCTTAGAATTCATCATTCAATAGGCTACTTTTTTAAAAAAAATTTATGAATTACGGATGCAAACCCATAAACTCTTTAAAATTTCATAGAACATTTTCAACCTTGAGCCTTCTGAAATCTGAAGCATTAGTGACCCAACTTCATCCTAGCATGATTTATACTTGTAAAGGATCGGATTTTTTAAAGAGAATATTAAAACAGCCCATGGTATAAAAATATTTGTAAACAGAACAATCTTTTGAAGACTGATTGATCATTAATAATGTAAACATTTTTTCCCCACAATTAAGCGTTGTAGATAAGTCTAGGAGTCTAGTCATGACATGATTTATTAGCTAATTGAGTACTCTGACAAATCTGAATTTTTAAAAGCATAGATCAGATTGCTTAGCTAAATTAAAAATTAATCAGCTAAATTTACTATAAAAATATCAGATTGCTTAGCTAAATACGCAATCCTAATGATGATTTGTAGCAATAGATAATAAAAGATAATTCGTGGTGCATGAGGTAGCATTAAAAGCTGATTTCGAGGGAAAGTCAACTTGAAGCTTAAATCAGTAACATCCTTAAAATTTGATCCAATAATGTAAAATTTGATCCAATAATGTGAATCTTGCACGTAAATTATTGCCAGGATAATAAAGTTTAGTCATAGTATTGAATGCAATCTTGACTTTTGATTGAGAATATACCAAAGATTGCAGTTTTGCAATTCTGATCTTTACTGAATTCTTTCTTTCCTGGAATAGATTACAAACTAGCTGGCTACCTTGGAATTTTACTTTTTTTCAAAGCTATTAGTAGGATATGGATCGGATTCCCAATTCCTTAGTCTACTTAACACAGGGCAACCTGCTTGGGAGAAATTTTATTTTTTCTCTTTTCTAGAGAACGATGTATAGAAGTTGACAACTTGACATTATATTATAAGAACTTGTTTCATATGCTAAGAACTTTGTAACTCAATTTGCACCTCCAAATGTATCTGGCAAAGACATTCAAGATTCAAATATCATCTACTCAAACTATCAAATTATCAAAAAAGTGTACCGGTTTCATATGGTTTGAGCCATCATGAATTTATACTGAATTCATTGCCATTTTGCATCAATTAACCAATGGTGTCTTGTTGTCACAAGAGGTTAAGACTATCTTATCAGCTTCTCAAGAGTTAGGGTCATGGCCACAACCTAAGAGGCGACAGGTCTATATGTGGTTCCCAAGTTTGTAGATGTTAATTCAAAAGATGTTTAAAGTCCTTATTTGATGCGTGGAAGAAAACATATTTTTAGGTAAAACCAAGCTGCTCAAGCTGATCTAAATACTAGCTTGATCATTTAATAAGCAGCACATGACACTCTGTATTAACGTATTAGTTTATGCTAGTAGATCCCAGTGGGGTGGTGTTATGTTTTTATAATAAGTAAATAAAGCAAGTTGTTAATCTTGTTTCATTGCCAGAGAAAAACATTAAATAAAAATTAATTATATCCTCTCAAGACACAAAGCCTGGTCTGATCTCTAGAACACAACTGGACAAAAATATTTTACATCAATAATCATATGGTAGATGTAGCTGTATATAGGGATGGCAATTTTGCTCTGCCCCTCCTTACTTCGCCCCACAGGTTTTCCCACCCTGCCCCACTTGATGGCAATATTACAACTTGTATATTCTTAAATGAAATGCTTGTCATACACTGAGACTACTACAAAAGTATCAAACCTTCAAAGACATAAATGTCGCCCTCAAGGCCTAAACAATAAAGAGTTGCTGACACTCAAGAGTCCCAAGTAAAAATGTAAAATCAATCTATTCCAGAAAATGAGATTGCATGGTTCAAACTTCAGATTCCCTTTATTGAAAAGTACAGTCTCCTAAAGAAGAGGATTGTTTTTCACTAATATGGCATCCTAAAGAAAAGTTAATTTTATTGATTGCAGACTATCCATTTTCATTTATAAAGATTATCAACCTATTTAACAGCTCCAAGAAAAATTATTTTCTAATTAAAAAAAAAATCATAAACAAATTCTAATGGATACATTATCATAATCAGACTACTTTGACTAGAAACCGCTTAAAAACACCTAAAATCGAGGAAATAAGATCATAAATCACTTAATCCTAAAATTACATAAAATATCAAAAATTAATAAGTGATAAAAATTGATGCCTACGTTATGTTCCACGTCAAGCCCCCATCACATGATTGAAACTCGATCTCAAATTTTCATCTGAAAATGTTCCACATCAAACCCCATCACATGAATGAAACTCAATCTCGAATTTTCATCTGAAAATTGAAATCTTCCGCTCCAAATAAAAAGACATTTCAAATACTTAAAAAACTTGATAGGGTTTTGAAATTTGTACTGCATCCTTGAGATAGTGAAACAAAAAATCCCCACATTCTGTCCTACATTATACCAAGATGAGGAAAATTAAGTGGTCAAATGACATGGGTGCCACCATTTATATTTGTAAGCAATGGATGCATTTATCTTGTAAATGGTTACAAGGTAACTTTTTGATATATTAATCAAAACCATACTCTAGAACCTCACTCTATTGTACGTTTGTAACAAATGCTGCTTTCTTCCCCACAGCGATGGGGAGAAATTGCATTTATGAATTAATATCTGTTGCACCATTGATGTCTATGGACAATAACAAAGTTCAAAAAAATATGAAATGTTTTTTAGACTTATGACGGACAAAGGCCTGAACCTCCCAGTTCCTATTATCAGCTTTCTCCGTTAACTTTCCTATAATCCTGACCTTTCCTAGTCTGTCCTAGATCAATTATGAAATACTCAGACAAGGGTGAAATCAGGCTAGGTCAGAAAAAAGGACCTTGACTTTATGCATCAGATTGGCTCAGCACCAAGCTCATATTTTTATAGATTTTAATTTGAGCCCATTTTGCTTGTCAAGCTTCATGGTAACAAATTTACTATATTGAGAAAACTTTTCTTTTCTTTTTTTTGATAAGAACTATATTGAGAAACTTTGTGGTTTTAAAGAGGCCTAAATGCAAAAACACCCCTTGGATTTGGATTAGTTGCAAAAACAATCTAGGGTTTCCATATCCATCAAATTGACCTCTATGATTAATTTTCATTAGACCTTATAGACGGAAAATCATATGACCAACATGTGACTAGTAACGTGAATCAATTGGCAAGTCTTCTTAATGTGGACAAGCAATTGTCACGCTATTTTTCCAACCATAAGAACTAACCGGAGTTAGTCCAAGGTCAATTTGGGTGATATGGAAACCTCAAAGAGTATAAGGAATAATTGAAACTTCAAGAGGTGTTTTTGCAATTGAACCAAACTCCAAGGGGTGTTTTTGCTTTCTGGCCTTTAAAATATGTAAAGATGAATTTTTTGGAAAATAAATTCTACAGTCAAGGAAAAAGAGAGAATTTTACAAGGCATGCAGTAAAAATGGAGTTGGGGATAAAACATTTGGACTAAGGATATTTCATGGCATCCATTCCTTGATATCCAATGCAGTATACCAAGAGATACCGCACTTTGTCAATCAAATAACCAACAAAAGATAAATCAATAAAGTAAACAAACTAAATATTAAATTTCATAGATTCTGGGTTAAGCATAGTTAAGATTTCTTACATCTGAGAATTCTATGGAGGAGCAGAGAAATAAAGTGGTGGAGCAGAGAAATAAAGTATAAAGCATACATTGATGCTAATTTCAACCGACAATTATACTGAAGTGCAAGTCCATGACTATACATTGAATTAAACACACAAAACACAAAGAACTAAGGTTAAGACTCCAGGTACACCACACCCCTGTTTTTCCACATACCTTTCTAATATCTGAATTCTCAAAGCAGATAGCACCAAACTCACCTTCTCCACCCTGGCCGGGCCACCTTATCTGAAATTTAAATCCACCAAATGGTTAAAATCATTCAGAACAAAATTCCAGAAACAGCATCAACGGTACGCAACTGAAGATTTTTTGGAGACTAATATATATAACTACAAATTGAGTGACCCAGAAATAGAAATAATGGTCTGACTTTTATGCCAACATGCAAGAAGAAGAAAGTACACATAAGAATGGAAATCATTTTTTATGCATTTGATAGAAAGCTATTGTGTTGGCTTACATCTTCCATGACCAACTTAAGAAACATTTGGAAGTTCAAGAGAAAAGATAACGCAATTTCTCGCAGCCCTTGAAACAATCTTAGAAACAAGATGATGAGATATAAGCAACATGCTTAATATCAGATGGATACAACAGGTGCAGAACAAAAATGTATTATAAAAAATCAAGTATATTACGACCAGCTGATAACAAAAGTACAAAAAAAAAAAAAAACTGCAGATCTGTTCAAGGTTCTTACCCTCACCATCTTTAAAGGATGATAGTGATCTGTCACTTTTGCCCCCTCCTTTGCCATTTGATGGAGCTAGCCTTTGCACCCGTGGTGACATTGAGCTCAATTTACCATTAGTGGAAGCTGGCAAAGAATGCCGCCTGATGAAACCATTTTCCATTTCATCTTGACCAAACCTCGGGGATCCTTGTGCTCTAAGTTTTGCCTTGGCAGATTCAGTTGCTTGCATATACTTTGGCAGGGTTGGAGTATTCTGTGAAACATTCTCTGGGTATTCCTGCTTTGCTGGGAAAGATCTTCTCCGGCTTTTCTGGTTCTCCTTGCTAGTGTGATCCTCCCTTGTATTTAGCTCCTCATTCACCACTGGAATCTTATCAATTTTTTCAACAGTTTCTAAAGGAAGTCGCTCACCAGCAGGGTGATCATCATGCATCATATCAACTGTCTCCTCCAATGCCAATGGTTTTGGAGGTATTTCTACTATTGGGTCATTTACTTTTTCAGAGGAATTATTGCTACCCTTCTGAGGAGCATCAGATACTGTGGAGTTTGACATCTTTCGCATATTTAACTTTGGCTTCTCAGTCATAGCTTCTGACCGATCAGTAGTCACTGAGTTGGATACAGCAACTTTCCTCAAATTTCGTTTCACCCTCTCAAGTTCATCTGGAGTCTGTTCCTGCACTGGTTCTGCTTGATGGGTCATAGCTTTCCTGAGGTAGCGTCTAGGCTTTTCACACTCAGATGTGGGATGCAGTGAATTATTTTCAACATTTACAGTTGGGACCTTGCGCACACCTCGTTTTGCCCTGCTTGGTTGAGTTTCCCCTGTTTGAATGCTGTCTTGCTGTCTATGAGATTTAGCATCAGGAACACATTTTGGCTGTGAAAGTGGTCCCCAAAATTGAGATGATGACCAGCGTTCTAGCCAATCCCAAGCTGAATTTGGTTCAACTGGGTCATAGTGGAGGCTTAAGGGCATAGCAGTTGGCAATGAAGCAAGAAGCTATATAATGAGCAACATTGAACGTCATCAACTCCTATATTACATGCTGTAATAAAAATAAAAGACTAGATATATAATATCCTAATATCTTACTTGCTTTGTCACTTTGCTTCAATTTCATATAGTTTTCTTTTCTTATATGAATAATTTAAAATGTAGATTATAGAGGCCACTCAAGTTCTGCAGCTTGAGCCTTATCTGGTAAGTAAACCACTGTGTTACATGGGTCACTCTATATTGAGAAGGTTAATGATAACAATGCTATGGCTACTTAATTTCCCCAATTAGTGCACCCATACAATAGTCTATGCTACCTTTTGCATACATAACTGTAGTGAAATGGCTGACTAGTCAGTGGATTAATCTTATACAGAAGATGATTCTAAAATTCAGAACATTTTTTTTTTCTCAATTGCAAATGATATACTAATCGTACATACCATGAAAGTTCTGATGTATCTAAAAAAACCAGATGCTTATATACCTTACAAATAAAAGAATTTGTTGACAGCTTTTCTGGCCTACTGGTTGCATGTAATCCAACTGGCTCAACCTGTGCAACATCCTGGTAAAGGGAAAGAGATATTACAAAGACAGAATAAGATGCACAAGATATTACCACATTTAGAGCTGCCTAGAAAATGTAATAAGCTCAACAAGAAATGAGCTTATCCTAGTAAATCAATACATCAACAGTGAAAAGGAAAAAGGAACAAAAAGTAAAAGGAACTGAAAAGCATTATGACATCACATTCTTGAGATAAATGCTGACAGTCAAGGAATAGAAAGTCTATAAGGAAGCATGTATTAAATTTGGATGATGAATAGATGAGTGACACACATGACATTCATTCAAATCTGAAAATTCAAAGTAGCATCAATCAAGGACTTTTTGGGGCAGCTATTAAATCAGGACAACAACACAAAAAGCAAGCAAGGTCATTTCACTCATCTGCAATTAGATCAAACCATCTAGAAATCATTGTGGTTCAATTTTGAAAGCACTGTTAAGGGCAATGAGAATAGCAAATGGTTGATGCTGTGATATAAGATACAATAGCAAATGGTTAACAAGTGATGACAACCTTTTGGGCAGCCAAACCCGATTAATATTGTTTAAAAGATTTGAGCAGAGCTGGTTTATACTCCTGCAATTACTTAATAAGTGGGAATACCTCAAAGATGAACAGGATATGGATTTAGTGCAAAAGGGTAATCCACAAATATACCAGAGGCCCCAAGAAATGTAATTTTAGAATTCCTTCCATATGATGAACATAACTCACGAGGTTTTATATAGAGCTAAACGGCAAAAAATGATCCATATAGCCATCCCCACTTACTTGGGATTAAGGCTTAATTAAGTTTAATTGATTTGTATAAACACAGTGCATAAAGAACTCCCAATACTGGGTATAACAGAAAAATTACAAGATTCTTTTTTCCACATCATATAGATATTCAGAAAGACCAGTTACAGATTAAATAAAATCAATTTAGGCGTTACTTGAAAACTTACCACACTGCAATCTTTCTGCAATTCAAGCCCACAAACAGAAAGTCTGACTTTTCGACCACGAATGCGTGCCTGTAACTTAACAATTCCCTGCATGCAGCGCAAAGTAGCAACGGCCTGTCTCCTAACCAGGTGTCCGCGAATAAGTGCTTGCAGCCTTATGATGCCCTTGAGAGCACGAAATGCCCGGCGAGCCTTCACAGATATTATACTTAAATTAAATCCATATTACATTGAGATAACCTTACATTTAATTTAATGAAAGAAAAACATATGAATCTGTGTTTCGCAGATAGCCAATGAGAACTTAATTTTCGTTCAAAAATTATTTAAGTACAAAATTTCCTAATAGCAAATCACGTAAATAATTAATTAAAAAAAAAACCCACTAGATATAGTGTTTCGTAATCCATACACATACTTTTTCTTTACATTAAGAGGAAAATTTGTGATCCCACCTGAATACATGTCAGTAACTGAAATAAGACCCTCATACTGGTACTCCATAGCATCAATTTTTAGATGGTTTCACCAAGATATTATCCCATAATCGCCTTCATGAGTACTTTAAAACCACAAATGCTTTCAATTATAAGACAGTACTATAAGAGACTGTAGTCAAAACCCCAGCATATTGTCATAAGGGTATGCATGTATCTAGAAGATGTGGCATACAACACATTAGAGAACCAGAAAGACATGCTAGAAAGGATCGCAGAATTAGCTTCAAATTTCTTGTTCATGTAATTAACCATTATGACATATCTTTTTATTTCATGCAAGAAAAGTTACCAAATAGCCTTTAAAAGCTGCCTGTGCCTTTGTAGCAGCTTGTTCTTGCCTAGTAATCTCAGCACTGCCAGCTGAATCCAAACCCATGGTTCCTTCGGTATGTGCACCTTGCTTTGCAGGCATTGAGACAACTGCATCATGTGGTAGGTTGGCAGTTACTCCAATTTCTGATTTTTCTTCAATTCTGTTCAAGGTATGAAGTGCCACATCTGAAACTACAGAAGGATTCGCTGACAAATCACCAGACACTGCCTTACAGGCAATGGTTGCCTCTTTATTGGTTGTAGATTTCTTCACATGAGATGAGATTCACAAATTAGTGCAGGCCCAAGTCAAACATTGCTGAGTGTATATCAAAAACCAAATTGAAGGCATGTGCATAATTTCCACTAAATATAAGCAGTAAGCAAGTAACAAGTAACAGGAAAAATGGTAAAGCTATATCTTCTAATCATCAATTGACAAAAGATATGTGAAAACATATTATGTACTGAAATTTCCAAGTATTACATGAATTAGTGTAACGACCCAAGGAAAAGCGCTAGTCACATCTGCGCTATACCTCAAAAGGACTAGTCACAATTAAGGCTTCTTGCAGTTGTTAATAAATCTCAATTCAACCTAGTAAATACCCGATGTGAGACTTATCACACACCCACACACATCACACAATCAATCAAATTGGGGCATCACAATTAGATATATGATACATAATACCTAGACATAACGCTAACCTCACATAAACTTCTATACTTTGATCCAACAATCAGGAACATGTTATAGTTGCAAAACATTGATAATCAGCCAATTCAACCTCCAGATGGGCTATAAGCCACATAATATAATTATGCCTTTTACATAACCTAATGGAGCATAAATCATTAGAGGCATGAGATATTTAGATAGTATGGTATTCTGACATGACAAGTTGATATCAATATCTCAAGAAAAGGGAATAGTGCAACTGTACAAGTACAAACAATATGTAAAAATCTGTCATTCAAATAATTATAATGCTCCACATGCTCCCTTCATAACAGTAAACCAACATGATACATCAAATCATGTACACATGCATGGATTCAGAGAGAGAAAGAGTCAGATCAAAACTGTGAGCAGCAATGGAATACTGAAAGGCAATAACTAAGTACCTTTAGAAAGCTAGATTTGGATGGTTTCTTCCCAAAAAGTATGGTCTTGATCCACTTTCCTGGAGACTTTCCCATTGCAAGAAGGCTTATACCAAATAAATTGAACCTATTTTCCTAACCCTGTATGGTTTAACAAGTTACGCTCAAAATACATATATACAAGCTGAAAAGAAACATGAGATAAGTTTTATGATGAACCAAAAAAAAAAAAAATTAAAGAACACCAAAGATTAAGTCATGATTCCCATTTTCAATCTGAACCAATTTTTTTTGAGCCCACATAACCTCACTCTAAGTCCTTATAAATAACACAGAATCAAAATATCATTCAAACAGAAATAAACAGCAATTTCTTTGTTGCACACTAAAAGCACTTAGACCATCCAAACTAAAAGCAAAAATTACCAAGACTTCTATACACAGCTACTGAAACCCTTCCCATCTCAAACACCACCCCCCCCCCCCCCCCCCCCCCCCCCCCCCCCCCCCCCCCCCCCCCACACACCAAAAAAGAAAAAGAAAAAAAGAGTAGAAGAAACCCTCTAAAGT
>NW_027069810.1:619449-626623 GCF_002906115.3 Quercus suber
CCCCCCCCCCCCCCCCCCCCCAACCTCTCTCTCTCTCTTTCCTTTTCCAAAGAAGAGAAAAATCTTACTTTCTGAAACAACACTTTGCTCGATCCGTTTAAAAGACACCCATATGAATACTCATGTCTTTACAAACTGTGACAATGTATTATTTCAAATAAAATTCCCATCTAAAGTAACCTCAGATAATGGTTAATTACTAGACTGGTTAATGAAAATGAAATATCAAGGAAAAAATAGTAGCATAAGGTTTCATTAAAAAAAAAAAAAAATGGGTGTAGCCTAAGGGGCAGAATATCATTAATTCATTATTGAAAACAGGTTGCAAGTCCATTATTAACAATCATTCTTCAATATCACTTAGTGGCAAAGCCCTTATGTGCTTGTTCTTAGGTTTTTGGATGTGAGAGTGATCTTGCAAAGTTCTATAATGTAGAGGCTGTTGGAAAAGGTAAAATGAGGAAGGAGAAAATGAAGTGCACTGTTACTATATGCAGCCTTTCTGATGAGATGTCAAAGATATGCAGAGAAGAACAAGAAGTACTACACGTGCGACCATCAGTGATATTTTCTCCTTACAACTAGCACAATTGCTTTGCTTTGTAACATCTAAATTTAGAGATGCGAGTAAAATTACCATGTTTTGGGGTTATTTGGTGAGTATCAAAACTTACTAATTTCCCCTTTGTTTCTTTGTTTCTAGGGGATGGGGATGGGGATGTATCTTTGTAATTGACGTTATGTGTTTTTAGATTACTCAATAAGCTTGCAGTTACTGACTGTTTTCTAAGCTTAATTGATAGTTAAGCATGGACGGATGATATAAAAGAAATAAATTCTTTTGTTTCAGGTTATTGCAGAAATAAAAAAAGTTAAGGTTTTCTTTTTCATATCTCATTTGTGCGGGCTTTAGCTCTTGACTTGTTGCTCTACACTGTGGTACGGATGGCTCAAAACCTGATCTGTTCAGACTTACATTTACTTGATATTGAAAAAAAAGTAAGAACAAAAGAAAATATATGCTCAGAGGATGACTTTTACTGTCATGGTCTTGGGGCAATGTTGGCTTGTCCCATATTACCAGATTCATGTATAGAAAATATGCAAAATAACGCCTGTTTGCAAGGCATTGAAGAGAAAAAGGATGCTTCAACCATTGTAACATCCAAGGTGATATGTGCGACCATTCAATTGATTTGATCCCCAATGGCAGAAGTAGATGTAGGAGTACTCTTGGAGATGGATAATGGCAACGGGGGCCGCAGAAGCATCAAGCCTGATGTCTGGGAAGGGGATGAAGCCAATCTGTTGAAGTAGCTTGATGCACACGCTTTTCCGTTTTGGGTCAATGAATCAGTAGAAACAGCCTGAATCGGCTCACTCCACTTCATGTTTTGGCCTAATCTTTCCCCCCCACCTTGGTTACTACCTGGGGTTGGTCGACCTCCTACCATTGACGAAATTGTGGCAGCAATCACGGATCGGAAACTTGCGTCTGATGCAATTGCCTTGGCTAGGTTATCTGTTAAAGTCTCTTGAGAAGAAGCTTGGTGGTACTTTTCCAAATAAGATTGGTAGGAAAGCTGCTGCTCTTGGGATTGTTTCCCCATATTTAAGGACCCCCCAGTGTGGGTTTTGTTGTAGGGTACTGAGTTAAAACTAGGGTATCCATTGCCCCAAGCTGTTGGTAGAATGTTGGATTGTGAGGATGAGAAGCTTAGACTTGTTGAAGGAAATCTTGGGTTTGAAGCAAAGCTTGAAGATAATCTATTAAAAGGAGTGGATGAAGAGGGTGGAGAGGTAGTGAGGTCTAGAGTGACTGTTGGCAAAAGGGGTGAGGAAGAGTTTGGCAAGTAAAATTGTTTTGCTCTTGAATTATCCAGGGGATTAAAATGTAATCCATTAGGTACGGGAGCAGCAGCTGTGGAAGCTGTGGAGCCAAGGCCTGGTTTAGACATTGAAGAGCTAGACAATAGCATCGAAGCAGCAGCGGAAGTGGTGGAAGCCATGGCAGTGGCAGTAGCTGGAAGTGGGTGGTTGTGATTTCTTCATAGGTGGTGATCAAGATGGAAGTATCCTCAGCACATCTTTGCACCTGTAATCATGTAAAGAAGTGTCAAACCTTTCAAGAATCATAGAAAACATTTGGACTACCATTCCTATGCAATTAGGCCTCAATATCAACTTATAAACAAAAGGAACTTTTGTAAACAAGATAGCAATACCTGTTTTCTTACTGGACAATCTGGTGCAACTGTGCAACGATAGTAAGCTCGAGGGCATGGGTTTCCTTTGGCAATTTTCTGTCCATATTTCCTCCATTGGCATCCATCATTCAGCTGTTGGAAAGACATGTATTATTGTATTACATGCTATTACAACTAATTTATCAAAGTAATCAAAAGAAAGCACTCTATGATTTATTAACCAATACTTCATTTTAATCCAGAATTTTAAAGTTTGCAATGAATCATCAATAGACTAATCAAGGTCAGTCAAATATATTCTTTTCTATCATTCTGTTATATTTGAAATCATATTCTCAATTACGTCCTTAATTAAAATGTTTTTTTTTTTTTACTACTTCTATTAATATTATTTTAGGTATTCTTCTATATTTTTCATTTCATCGATTTGAATTAACACGCCCTTCCTCACTTATACATTAAATTATTAATCGCTCATGGTTTAATAAGTCCTAAATGAAAAGTAAAAGAAAAAAAGAACTACATGGATTAGTACTAACCGTTGGAGTCTCACATCTAGCCCTCACAGAAACCCTAGCTCTTTTCACATGCGTTTGCTGTGAAACTTCATCACCTCCATTTCTCATTGTCTTTAGAGTCTTACTTGGTGGCCATGTTTCTCCAGCTTCTGCTTGCTTAGTCTCTTCCAAACTTGTCTCCGGGCTTGGATCAGAAACAATCTCTGTAGATAGTTGAAACTTATTAGAGTCCCATCCAAGTGAAAGGCGGCTAGCCTTCAATTCCTCATCTTTGGTACTAATTTTGGCAGGGTTGCTAGCTTTCTCTTCTTTCTTAGGCTCAGTTGGACTTCTTCCAAGGCAAAGAGACACTAGTTCAGGTTCTTCAGTTTCATCATGTGAGGGAGTTGATGACTCAGTAAAGTTGTTGGGAGTTTCTTGTTTAATGATGTCAAAGAAACGCAGCTGAAGAGACTGGTAATCCTTCTCAATTTGCTGTAACATCATTTTTAATCTTTCATTTTCTTCTTTCACCTCACCCATTTCGGCTTTGGCAGATTCAAGTTCATTCTCCTAGATGATGGAAAAAATTAGTCTTGAAAGTTCTTAGAATTTAGAATTCACCCACCTTTTGTTCACTTACAGAAATTAAAACATAAGGGTGATAAACAAAATGGTCAACTACATAATTTTCCTTTAAATATTATTATTATTTTTTAAATTCAACTAAACTATAAACATTTTATATCGTTGATTAATTCACAATTTTAGCAAATTATTATTAATTAAAAGTAACATAAATTCACATAAATTGTACGTAGAACTAATTTATGTACCAAAATTATTTCCATTTGAGTTGCACGTAGTATTCTGTCACTTAAAAGGAGCATATATAATGACTTTCTTAAACGATAAATATAATTAAATGAACATGCTATCATTTTCATTTGACAAGGCATCTAGTGTCTAGCTAGGTAAGTCTTATGTGTATAATTTATTTTATTTTTCTTTACATTTATCTAAAATGATTCTTTGATGGGATGAACTGAAACCATTTAAAAATTCAGAGTTTCAACTAAAAAATTTTAAAATATAAGGTTTAATTCAAAATTTAGGGTTTCAACTAAAACGATAGATTATGTAATTAAAAAGAAACTAATTAATAGACAATTTAAACTTGGAAATAAAAGGATATAAAAAAGCACATTCATGTAACAAAAGCCGAAAATGAGTGAGCTCTAACCATCAGCATACATGTATGATATATGGTTTCATTCAGTATTTTTTTAAGAGCATATCTTCATGGATTTAAAAGTAGTAAATTCAATTGGATAACAAGTACATATATGATATATGTTCTTCTAGTGTTTTTGTTCAATAATTTTTTGAGATCATGTATATTAGAAATTCATGGATTTAAAAGTGGTAATTACCTGGATCCCGGCATAAAGATGAAGTACAGTAGTGCAGAAATTCAGCATCATGTTTTGTAAATCAAGAGGAAAAAGGTGCATATTCATTGAACTAGTCGCAAACCCTATTCAATCGTTCATTGAACAACTAAGCATATAATTATGACTTTTCAGCCGTAGCTAGCTTGCATGGATTTTGACTAATTAGATCTGTTCATTTCCATAACATGTCCATTGACTATTACTTTCCCTCATAAGCTTTACAAGGGAGGTGGAATTTTTCTTAATAAAATATCTCTCTCTATCACACACATCAGTGCACGCATAGAGTCTCATATGTTTAACAAAAGAGGTGCAAAATTCTTGAGAGAGTGAGAGAGAGGGAGAGAGGGAGAGGCATTAAATGACAGTCGAAGCAGATAACCATAAACTACAAAACTAGTTTCAACGAACATGCATGTTTCATATACTAGTACTAAAAACTTATACCGTATATATATATATATATATATGTACCTTTTTAACATTTCCAGAGGCCATGTATTGTGGTGAAGATTGGTTCAAGCTACCCATCTCCAGCAATATTTCTCTTCTACTTTTACCCTAAAATTAGAATAAGAAGATTTCATAAATAACTCTTGTTATAGCCATGATCTCCCAAAAATTTTATTAAAATAAAGCATATTATAAATGCTTAGCAACTTCATAAACCAAAAAAAAAAAAAAAAAACCAAGGTTCTTTAAATTCATTGAAGCTGAAGAAAGTAGAAAATTTTAAGACAAAAAACTCATAATTCAATCAAATATGCATGAAAAGAACCATTGTTATATGAAGTCAAGACACCCTTCAAATATATATATATATATATAGAGAGAGAGAGAGAGAGAGAGAGAGAGAGGAAACTCATATTATCTGTGAGAATTCAGATTTTCAAACAATACCAATACTTTCAATGATATTAATCCCAAGAAAAACCTCAAGAATTTAAAAGTAAGAAGAAAACCCGAATCCAGAATTCACAAGAAGGGATGAATGAAGGGTAGTTTACCATACCTGTCTAGCCTCTTGATTCTCATGGTTGCAAGTAGATTCAAAGCTCTTTTCTTCTTTAGCTTCACCACAAGAGCTAGGCATTTTTGACATGCAATTCATTGCTTGTGAAGTAGATCTCTTTGGCTTTTCGAACTTTATATACACCCCATCTTTAAAGTACTTTACCGGCCCTTTCAAAAAATAAAAATAAAATAAAAAAATAATCGATCCAACTATTTTCACACTTGTTATTAAAATATACAAATCTCAGTGCTTATCTATGCCCTATGCGCAGTCACACCTAAAATGTCAACACCTTAACCACGCTCCCAGTCTCCTACTATTTTTTTTTATTATCACAACAATAAACTATTTACTAAAGAATTAAGTTTCAACGTTTCACAGGTAAGACACAAATGAGCTTTAAGGAGTTGAGAGAGGTGGATTTTCGGGAACCGATTTAATATATAGTAATATATATTATTAAATTTAGTATGATACATTGTTTAATAAATCTGTGTATATTGTAGTGGTACTATGGTTGAAGCTTGTGCATAGACGATGTCACAAGGCTAACAGTCAAAGTCTTAATGCGTAACCTAGTTGCCTTTGTGGCAGGTAGCCTCATGTGTCATTATCTATGGCGTAACCTTTGCTTAATTATTGAAGCAATTATGTATTTGGTTTACCTTATTAATCGACTTTTGGGCAATATAATTAAGGTTTTTTAGGAAAGATGACTCACCAATATGGAGTGTGTTTTTGAGAAGACAAAAAAATAAAAAATAAAAATCAAGTTCTAGAAATTTCATATAGTTTTTTTTTTTGGTCTATCAAGGTTTTTAATATCTACGAATTTTTTATGATCATGGAATAATCTGGTAAAGTCGAGACTCAGTCCAAGAAATACCGTAGTAAGTAGTAACCAATGTTTAATATTTAATTATTTATATATTTTTTAAGATCTCGACCACGAAAATTGGAGATTTTTCGAGAAGATATTTCAAAATGATTTTCATGCATCTATAATATCATTTATATTGATAATTAATATAATAAATTAATATAAGAGTGAGCAATAAAAATTTATAAACTTGACTTTAAATTTCCATACAGTCATATTTGAAATATTACCAATCAAGTCCAAATAAAATTTAATTGTTCTTCCTTTTTTTACTTTATTGGGGTAAATACCATGAAAATGATTATAAAGTAACATGGTGAAAAGAACTAAGGGTTGAGTCCAATTTTAAATATCCAAAGTATATTTTTTTCTCACTCTTAGAATCATTATGTGACTATTGAGTAGAACAAAAAAAAGAGTGACCATTGAGATTAGAAAAAAAAAAAAAAAAAATCCCTCTGATATCACTTCATTTTCTACGGACTTAACCTCCTTTCAAGTACTTGGGACTAGTACAACAGAGTAACAAACTCTTCTTTAAAAAACCTTCTCCCCTCTCCCCGTGTGTGTGTTAAAAATACTTAGAGCATGTTTGGTACACTATAATAATTATTACATAAGAATAGGAATAAGTATTATAAGGAATACATTAAGTTGGAATGTAATAAGTATTATTATTCATTAGTTTGGTAACCATTTAGGAATGGAATCCTGAATATGCATCCATAATTTAGTAGAGTATATTTAAGTCAAATTTCCTAAAATACACTTATTTTAGGGTGTTCAAAATAGAGCTAATAATTAACAATAAGGAAAATTTATTTTCTTTCCTTTTGAAAATGTGGCAACTAATGGCTTTTTAGAAATTTTTAAAAAAAGTTATTACATAAAGTGAAGGAATAGATATTTAGTACTTTTGATAAGAAATGGTTATTCTTCATTTTGAAGAATAGCTATTCATAAGGAATAATTATTCACTGTAATAAAAATATAACCAAACAATTGAATAGTTATGGCAAAGGAATATTTATTACATTACAGTTTTTAGTACAGTCTACCAAACGTGCTCTTAGTATTCTCAAAAAAAAAAAAAAAAAAAAAAAAAAAAAAAAAAGGGTTAA
>NW_027069810.1:626709-706901 GCF_002906115.3 Quercus suber
ACCTTATTAATCGACTTTTGGGCAATATAATTAAGGTTTTTTAGGAAAGATGACTCACCAATATGGAGTGTGTTTTTGAGAAGACAAAAAAATAAAAAATAAAAATCAAGTTCTAGAAATTTCATATAGTTTTTTTTTTTGGTCTATCAAGGTTTTTAATATCTACGAATTTTTTATGATCATGGAATAATCTGGTAAAGTCGAGACTCAGTCCAAGAAATACCGTAGTAAGTAGTAACCAATGTTTAATATTTAATTATTTATATATTTTTTAAGATCTCGACCACGAAAATTGGAGATTTTTCGAGAAGATATTTCAAAATGATTTTCATGCATCTATAATATCATTTATATTGATAATTAATATAATAAATTAATATAAGAGTGAGCAATAAAAATTTATAAACTTGACTTTAAATTTCCATACAGTCATATTTGAAATATTACCAATCAAGTCCAAATAAAATTTAATTGTTCTTCCTTTTTTTACTTTATTGGGGTAAATACCATGAAAATGATTATAAAGTAACATGGTGAAAAGAACTAAGGGTTGAGTCCAATTTTAAATATCCAAAGTATATTTTTTTCTCACTCTTAGAATCATTATGTGACTATTGAGTAGAACAAAAAAAAGAGTGACCATTGAGATTAGAAAAAAAAAAAAAAAAAATCCCTCTGATATCACTTCATTTTCTACGGACTTAACCTCCTTTCAAGTACTTGGGACTAGTACAACAGAGTAACAAACTCTTCTTTAAAAAACCTTCTCCCCTCTCCCCGTGTGTGTGTTAAAAATACTTAGAGCATGTTTGGTACACTATAATAATTATTACATAAGAATAGGAATAAGTATTATAAGGAATACATTAAGTTGGAATGTAATAAGTATTATTATTCATTAGTTTGGTAACCATTTAGGAATGGAATCCTGAATATGCATCCATAATTTAGTAGAGTATATTTAAGTCAAATTTCCTAAAATACACTTATTTTAGGGTGTTCAAAATAGAGCTAATAATTAACAATAAGGAAAATTTATTTTCTTTCCTTTTGAAAATGTGGCAATTAATGGCTTTTTAGAAATTTTTAAAAAAAGTTATTACATAAAGTGAAGGAATAGATATTTAGTACTTTTGATAAGAAATGGTTATTCTTCATTTTGAAGAATAGCTATTCATAAGGAATAATTATTCACTGTAATAAAAATATAACCAAACAATTGAATAGTTATGGCAAAGGAATATTTATTACATTACAGTTTTTAGTACAGTCTACCAAACGTGCTCTTAGTATTCTAAAAAAAAAAAAAAAAAAAAAAAAAAAAAACAATGGGTTAATCCTACATTGGAAAATGAGTGTGAATTTAAAAGATTTAAAGTATGTACTGTGTATCCAAAAGTTAAGCCCTTTTGGATATACATTATTGTAAGTTTCTTTAAAAAATTCTCTCCCCTCTCTCCATGTGTATGTGTTAAAAATACTTAGTATTCTTAAAATAAAAAACAGTGGGTTAATCCCACATTGGAAAATGAATGTAAGTTTAAGAGATTTAAAATTTGTGCTATATATCCAAAAGTTATGCCCTTTTAGATATACACTACTATAAGTTTTTTTTAAAAACATTATCCCCTCTCCCCGTATGTATGTGTTAAAAATACTTAGTATTCTAAAAAAAATATCATTAATTTCTTTGTATATATGTATAAAAAATCATTTCTTTTAGTAATGTAAAAAAGCTCTCAATATAAGTAAACTAAGTAAATGAAATCATGATTCTCAAAAAATAAATAAATAAATGAAATCATGGTAAGAATTCAGCAAAATAAAATAGTAATAATAAGAAACCATAGTAAGAAAAAAAATTATATATTATTATTATTAGATTGTTAAGAGAAAAACCTAATAGAAATATATTTTCAAGAAAACTGATATTTTAACCAAAATTTTGTTGTGAAATGATGGAAATATATATAAAACAAAGTAAAAGAAACAAGAAATATATATTGATAAACTTTTATATTCAAGTGGTCATCCACAATTCTTTTGATCTCTCTTAGATGTGTACAATAACAGTAAAGAAATCCCACATATATATAGGACCTTAGAATGCTTGTATAGTTTATGGGATAAGATTGTAATGATGAGTACAATTATGGACATTCATTTCCCCTATAGACTTTACACATTTCTGCCTCTACACATTCCAAATAACCTTTTCGTTGCCCAAACTTTACACATTCCAATCAGACTTTATTTCTAACACTCCCCCTTGGATGACCATTTTCTAAGAATACGCCTCGTTAAAACCTTGCCAAATAAAAACCCTGTGGGAAAAAATTTTGGCTAAGGAAAAAGAGTACAATATTCTTGTATATCTTTTAGTGCCTTAAGATTGCCTCATTAAAACCTTGCAAAGGAAAACCCAGTGGGAAAAAACCTTAACGAAGGAAAAATAGTACAATTAGCACACATCCTTTAGAAGCTTTACTCCCCCTCATGAGTATATCGAATATCCTTAAGTCGATGCATACCAATGTTGTGCACAATCTTCTTAAAATTCGCGATTGGTAATGGCTTAGTGAACACATCGGCCAAATTATCACATGATCGTATCTGCTTGACATCAATATCGCCACTCTTCTGGAGCTCATGTGTATAAAAGAATTTTGATGCAATATGCTTGTTTCTATCACCCTTGATATATCCTCCCCTAATTTGAGTGATACAAGCAACATTATCTTCGTATAATATCGTTGGACTTTTTATGATTGATGATAATCCACAGTTCTCACGAATATGTTAAATTACCAATCTCAACCAAATATATTCATGACTCGCTTCATGAATTGCGATAATCTCTGCATGATTTGAGGAAGTAGCAAAAATTGTTTGCTTAACAGATCTCCATGAAATAGCAGTATTTCCATAAGTAAATAAATATCCTGTTTGTGATCGGCCTTTGTGTAGATCAGAAGATAACCTACATTAGCATATCCAACTAACTGTGGTTTTGATCCATTTGGATAAAATAATCCCAAATCAGTAGTCCCACGAAGATAACGTAAAATATGTTTAATTCCATTTCAATGTCTTCGAGTTGGTGCAGAACTATACCTTGCTAGTAAATTAAATGCAAATGCTATATCAGGTTGTGTGTAATTTGCAAGATACATCAAAGCACCAATTGTACTATGATATGATACTTCAGGACCAAGAATTTCTTCATCATCTTCTTGTGATCGAAATGGATATTTCTTGACATCAAGTGACTGACCCACCATTGGAATGCTCAAAGGATGAGCTTTATCCATGTAAAATTATTTCAGAACTTTTTCTGTATACGTTGATTGATGAACAAGAATTCCATTTGGAAGATGTTCAATTTGCAGACCAAGACAAAATTTTGTCTTACCCAGATCTTTCATCTCAAATTCATTCTTTAAACAATTTGTTATTTTTGTTAATTCTTTTGGAGTCCTTACAAGATTTAAATCATCAACATATACTGCAACAATAGCAAATTCGAATTCTAATTTTTTTTTTTTTAAAACATGTGGACAAATTGGATTATTCTCAAATCTTTCTTTCAAAAGATATTCACTGAGGCAATTATACCACATGCGTCTGGATTGCTTTAGTCCATATAAAGATCTTTGTAGCTTGATAGAATACATACTTCGGGATGTAGAAAATGTTTCAGGCATTTTATATCCTTCAAGGATTTTCATGTAGATATCATTATCTAATGATCCATACAGATATGCTGTAACAGTATCCATTAATCACATATCCAAATTTTCTTTTGCTACCAAACTAATAAAAAATCTGAATGTAATTGTATCCATTACAGGAGCATATGTTTCTTCATAATCAATACCAGGTCTCTCGAGAAACCTTGTGCTACAAGTTGTGCTTTGTACCTTATAATTTCATTTTCTCATTTCATTTACGTACAAATACTCATTTGTATCAACAGGCATTACACCTTTAGGTGTTCGGACTACAAGTCCAAAAACTTCACGTTTACTTAGTGAATTTAATTCTGCTTGAATCGCATCTTTCCACATTGGCCAATCATTTTTACATTGACATTCATCAACGGTTTGTGGTTCATATTCATTATCATTACTTCTGGTAATATCAAGGGCAACTTTATATGAAAATATGTTGTCGACAACAATTTTATTTCTATCCCATATTTCTCCTATATGTACATAATGTATCGAGATCTCGTTATTTTCTGGTACCTGATCCTCTTCAGGGGATAACTCTTCAAGATGTTTATTTTCAGGAGATTTTTGTTTATGAGTTTTGGATAGATCAATTATTTCTGTGACCTGTTTTCTGGGTATAGCCTCTTTATAGGCTGCAACTTGTTTTTCTCTTCCGGGAATTTTATCTTTAACACCGATAGGTTTTCCACGCTTCAGGTGTGGCTTAACATATGCAAAACATAAATTAAACTTTAATATAATGAAAGAAAAATAATTAATTGGTATGGACATTTCCATCACCAGTCATACTTATTAGAATACGATAATATAATAAAAGAAAATAATGAACTGGTATGGACATTTTCATCACCAATCAAATTTTCCATTAACATCCTTAAAGAAATCAGAGACATAAAGATGAGTCATATCCACTCCATTTGGAAAAATCCAAATAATTCATAGGATCTTCAAGATCATTATGATTAACAAAGTTTGTTTCAATTCCCTTTCCCTTTTCTTTTATGGAGGCTTGGTACAAATCTACCAAATGTTTAGGAGTACTACAGGTACATGACTAATGACCTTCCATACCACAGCAATAACACTTAATTTCATGGCCCTTCAATGGTTTTCAGCAACAACTCATTATTTTGTTCAACCATTAGAAGATTAAACATTAGTTCATAACACTTTATGAACACATGCATTCGATATTGTTGCTGCAAGAGCACATTCGAAACATGATATATGTGTTTTCTATTATATAATTTTAATTGTGAGCTAATTTTAAAGTGCCAGATTAACTCACTTGCACCTTTAGTTTATTACGACTATAGTCATACTGAGCTTTTAGGATGATCAAGTTCTTCTAGAACTTGTAATTCCCCTAAGGGGTCTTTTATATTAAAGTACTCAGTTTTTATGTAAATAATAACAAATAAAACTTATTTCTTTTGAACGATCCTTCTAGGATACTCTGTTGCCATCCATAATAATATTTTCAGGATTTATTACATCAACATAGATCTCACCAAGATTCATTGCTTCCAAATGATCTTAATATCAAGGATCCATGATAAGAAATTATTGCCTAAGATGTCAAGGATAACAAATTTAAGCTTTGTAAGGTTTGACATCTATATCAAATATATAATTACAAAATAAATTAAATAACTAATTTTTTTTTTATACACAATTTTAATGAAACAATACTACACATACATATTCAAAATTTGATTGTAATGCAACAATACTTACATATTTAAAGTTTATCAAAACACATTACATATAGCTATAGGTGCGATTGAGTTGTTTTATCACTAACCATTTTTAACATATATTTTTAATCAATTAAACGTGAATCTCATATCAATATATAACAATAGGATAACTTGAATCTCATAATTTTTTTTTAATCAATTAAAAATCACTAAAATTATGAGCATAAAACGTAAAGACAAACTAATAGGATAATTACTAATTCCTTAAAAAGAAAACTTACAGTGAGTTGAGAGAACTACACAAATAATCTTTGATGTTTGAAGAACAATGGGATTACAACTTCCTTTTCAAATTGGGTAGAGACTCGTGCTGATAACGTGTTGTGAAATGATGGATATATATATAAAACAAAGTAAAAGAAACAAGAAATATATATTGATAAACTCTTATATTCAAGTGATCATCCACAATTCTTTTGATCTCTCTTAGATGTGTACAATAACAGTAAAGAAATCCCACATATATATAGGACCTTAGAATGCTTGTATAGTTTATGGGATAAGATTGTAATGATGTGTACAATTATGGACATTCATTTCCCCTATAGGCTTTACACATTTCAGCCTTTACACATCCCAAATAACATTTTCATTGCCCAAACTTTATACATTCCAACCAGACTTTATTTCTAACATAACTTATAATTTTATAATTTTTCAATTAAGATATTATGTTTCGATATTTTAAGATATCATTTTCGATTTTTGCAACCAAAAGGTCCAAAACCGAGATCTCGTGAGATCTTGTGTTGATTAAAAACCATACTATTTTATCTGCTCCTCGGTAATAATGTACGTCATGTCATTCAATGTAGTACTTTCTTTTTAAAAAAAAAAAAACGTAAAAATGTAGTCATTAAGAACTCAATTCTTTCCGGTCAAGTTTAGCAGTTTGTACCCTTTTTGTAAAGGGGCCGGGTCATGTTATTTCCGTTGACCTTGTAGGCGTTTATATCATATCCATCTATGCCATAACAATATAATAGATATATATCTCACTGCATCCATTCATATTGTTGAAGTTATTATGTGACCGATTGTATGTGATGATTGAACGAGAGCAGAAGTTTGAAAAAAAAAATACATACAAAAATTTACGTAGTTTATCTTGACGGCTTACATTTACGATAAAAAATACCCTTAACGGCTATATATTAATGTGGGGGGAAGGAACCTCGGACACACATAAAGATAACGGCAACGGAGAAATATCAAGGAGGCATACTTCAACCACCACATTTAATGCACTGTACCTACCTTTCTGGCCGCATTTATGTGGACAGGACACCTGAACAGTGCTTTCTCAGCTACCGCCACTCACATAAGGCTAAAGGTGGGATGATGGGACATGTACTCAAGTGGGAGCCTGGATGATGAACAAGTGGACGTAGGAGATGTAAGAAGGTAATGCTATATAAGGGAAGGGTACCCCTGATAGAAGAAGGGGGGAAAAACAGGAGAGAGAAAGGAGATATTAGATGGTTGTAGCTCCAGAAATAGTAACCTTTGATTATCAATGAAAAACATCTCTTCGGACAGAATACTCATATTAGTCCGAGAGCACATTAATTCAACTTCTCGCATTGGTGTTGTTGTTTAATACTGTTATTTTCATTATTTGCCTAGCCCTTTCGCCCACTCTCTACAAAATTTATTGTTTTGGGCTCAGTGGGTTCCGAATCCATACCTCCTTGTGCTTGGGCCGCAAAAACTGACCCTACAATTAATATTAAACATTTATGTTACAATTAACTCAATGTATAGTTTATATACTAAAAAATACTTGACTAACTTTATTCTAATTATAGACTAATCTAAAGTTAATATGCTTGTTCTATGTACAAGTATTTGGACCTACAATTGATTTGAACTACTAAGGTCGTAATATGTCTAACACATATATTTAGCCAAAAAAAAAAACAAGAACAAGAAAACCTAAACCTAGTTAATTTCAGGATTCTTTATCATCAAGGATGAGTGTTTGATAATATGGTATTTACATGCACCTCTCTTTTCTTTTCTGTTATCGATTGGATGCAGGTGTAGTTGGGACTTGAGCAATTGAGCTTACTTTTTCCATCGTGTATTGGTTTTTTTTGTTTTTTTTGTTTTTTGTTTTTTTGTTTTGTTAAAGATATAATAGGATTTGAAACGATTTTTACTCAATGATTTTTTTTTTTTTTTTTTATCATTAAGTCAAAATACAAATAATTTTTTTTTAGTGTAGGCAAGATTTAGATCAATTAGTCTCTTTATTTGACAAGAAGATGTTTCATATCAGAATCTAAATCAAATCCAAATTAGCTTCTAATTGTAGTCTAATTTTGTGCCAAGTATTTGTTTTAATTTTCTTAATTTTAGTACAAGTGACCCAATCATAATACTCAATGGAAAAGCTAAGATGACAACTTCACTCACTTAGTAAATATCATCATTAGTGATAAATATTTTTGTGTAAATATGAGTTACAATCTAGTTAACTAATAAATTGGGTAAAAAAAAAATTTTAACTAAATTTTTTTAAAAATAAATATTTAAAAAAGTTATACCTAATAATCAAATTATAAGTTAAATAAATTGGAAACTAAACGAATTAACCAAAACATAAGCAAAATTCATAGTCCAAAATATTCGCATGCTTTAACTTGGAAGGTTATTTTGTAGATTTCATCCCAATCAAAAGGGAAAAAAAAAATTGTTTTAAAAAGCTTATAAACAACTTATTAATACTGGTTGATGTGATGGTGAAAATTTACCTTTATAGTTTATACGTAAGAGCATAGTATGACGGTGATAACCTTGCCCAAAACCAGTGACTTTTCGCAATGCCAAGCGCCAATAATTGGGTAAAATGGGTCAGAAGTATGAACATGTTTTCAACTTCTTTATGTTCTTTTAGATATAAAATTTCATAAAGCCATAGCTTGGTTTCATATTTCATGTTACATTATTATTATTATTATTATTAGCTTGAAGACAGTCGATGGAGCTTGTGCTTTGCACATGGAGTCTTTTTTATACATTTTAATGATAATTTTCTATTTATTATCTAAAAAAAAAAAAACTAGCTTGACTTTAAGAAGACTTGATAGTTCCTTAAGCAGTAAATGGTACAAAATAAATTTACTTCGCCGCATATATATAGGGGTGAGCGTTTTCTTTTGGACAAAAAGAGAAGACACATATATAGATCTATGAAAGTAGAAACCCACTGTGGACCTATGGTCTCCTTCATTATTTAAATATATATATATATATATATTTTTAAAGCTATAATAGTATCTCTCTCTATCGAAAAATTCGTCTTATTTGACATCGTTAAGGTATTTAATTTGGTAAATCAATTAAAAATTAAGGATTTGGTACTTTTATGTATAGTATATATATATATATATATATGAAAAGTGAAAAGTGAAAACAATAGATTTTAGATTACATATAAAGGCACTTATACTGATGTTTAAGTTAAACTAGCTTCAGACGAAGCTTATTGATTTGATGACTTAAAAGTTAAAACCAAAAGAAAGAAATATTTTAATCCATATTAAACAAAAAATAAAATTCAGTTTTGCTTGTTTTTATAAAGTTATTTAATCATCAAGTTAAACATAAAATTATTTTGATTAAGTGTGAGGCTTTTTTTTTTTTTTTTTTTTTGATAACATATAATTGGTTGATGAGAAAATGAAGGAAAATAAACTCTGTTTTGTGGTATTTACAGGTTGTTTTCATCTAGGCCTTGTATTGTTGTAAATTTGTGTTGTTTTTTATTTGATTTTTTTCATTTCCATTATTGTGATTAAGAACCAAGAAATTGTTTCGGACACAATCTAGACACATGCATGTTTCGATCCACTCACGAAATCGCCAGTCTCCATATTGAGTATTCTGCAAAAAATCTTCTGTGGATTGAACTTTTTTTTTTCTTTTGTTTGTTGTTTTCATTTTCATGAGTGCCAAAATGATCAAAACATGCATGTGTCTAGATTGTGTCCTTGTGCTTGAAAAAGCAAAATATTTGATGTTGTCTGATTTGATTTTGTGAGAGTCTCCTTTTGGCTTAAGCAATGTTGGGATTTTTTCCCTAGATCCTTTGTGAACTCTACTACTATGTATGTTTGTTTAAACTGTGGATTTGAATAAGTATAATTTGAATAAGTTTCTATGCTTTATTTTTTTTTATTTTTTTATGAATTGGTCCAAGTATGACGATTTTTATACAACAGAACAGAAGATGAAGTTTCTATGCTTGTTTAAACTGTGGATTTGAATGAGTATAATTTTAATAAGTTTCTATGTTTGTTTTTTTTTTTTTAATGAATTGGTCCAAGTATGACAATTTTATAGTTGCTCCTACAAAAGAATCAGACCCATTTAGATTATTTATGCAAATTCTAAATACCCATTTCACTATTTGAAAATTTATGGTTATGGGGTTTTAGTGCTCTTGTTTCTTAGGTCTGAGAATTAACTTAGGTTTATATATATTATTTCCTTGTTGGTAGATTGTAAAAAGAAGAGGTCTTATAAGTTCGTGTGATCAAAGCAAGTGAAGTTGGTAAAAGACTTAAGGTACTCTCTCTCTCTCTCTCTCTCTCTCTCTCTCTCTCTCTCTCTCTCTCTCTCTCTCTCTCTCTCTCTCTCTCTATTTGTGGTGGGTTGTTGAATTGGGGCAAGCAGGTGGATTGCATGGAGTAATAAAGTAGTTTTAGCTGATATTAGGAGTGTTGACTGTTTTGTGTAATATTGGATGATTCTTGTTGAGTTGTTTTTATTTGATTAATTCATTTTACGGGCTTCTCTCTATCTTTTTCACACATGTGGAATGCTAAAATGAAATTGGATATTTAAAGAGATGTCCATTTCGAAAGAATATTGCTAGTAATGATGTTATAGTTACCAAATGTATTGATAACTTCTCTATGCGTTTAAATTCATTGTTTTCTTAGGAACATAGCTGAAAGTGAATGATTAAAGATGATTTGTTTCTTAAATTAAAGTGAAATTGTGTAAATGAGATGTGTGTAAACTCTTGGTTTGTACTTTCATGAAATCACATTATAGGCGTTTCTTGTAAACCACTTTATAGCAATGGATAAGAGTTGGATGAAAATTACCAATAGAAGAATGCAAGAATATTTAGATGGAGTCCAACAGTTTCTGAATTTTGCATTTAACCATGCAAATCTGGATGGAACGATTTCATATCTGTGTAAAAAATGCATGCATACAAATTCGTGGCCTCTAGAGTTGTACAGGCTCACTTAGTGTCAAAAGGGATTTGTAGTGTTATCACCCTTGGGTTTTTAATGGGGAATTATCATCTCCAAATACTTCTACTGAAATTCCCAATAGTCATGTTCAACAAAACTTGATAGAATATGCCGATTTTCGTAACATGTTGCATGACATGTTCCCCATACATGATATAGCATCTGGGCTAATGGAAGAAGTCTCTAGTGTGCAACAACCCACAGAAGGTCCTAATGAAAATGCATTTTGGTTTATGAAATTGCTTGAAGATGCTAATCAACTTTGTTATGAAGGTTGTAAGCATTTTAGCAAATTGTCAGCCATTGTGTATTTGTACCACATGAAGTGTCTTAATGGTTGGACCAATAAATCATTTACCACGTTGCTGCAATTTTTACTTGATTTTCTTCCTTCAAATGCTAAGTTGCCAAAAGATTCTTATGAGGCTAAGAAAATTATTAAGGATCTGGACTTGAGCTATGAGAAGATTTATGCTTGTCCTAAAGATTGTATTTTATATTGGAATGAGAATGCCAACCTTGAAACTTGTCCAAACTGTAAACTTTCAAGATGGGAAAGTAATGAGTCTAAAGGTCAACAAAATACTAATGCTTCCTCCAAGAAAAGAAAAAAGAAAGCTGCAAAGATCCTACGGTGGTTCCCCTTAAAATCAAGATTGAAACAATTATTTATGTCTCCTGAAATAGCCAATCATATGAAATGGCATGCCAATGGCCGTGTGAATGACGGGTTAATGAGGCATCCCGCTGATTCTGAAACTTAGAAATCATTTGACTCTAAGTACATAGAATTCTCATTCGAGCCTTGTAATGTGAGGCTTGGATTAACAGCCGATGGATTTAACTCGTATGAAAATATGAGTACTACTCATAGTACATGACCTATTATTTTGATCTCATACAATCTCCCACCATGGATGTGCATGAAAAGGTCTTATTTCATGCTATCATTATTGATTCCTGGTCCAACCTCTCCCGAGAACGATATAGATGTGTACTTACAACCCCTAGTAAAAGAACTGAAGGAGTTATGAGATGTTGCAATAGAAAATGTTTGATGTGTCTTCCAAAAAATCATTACAAATGCATGTTGTATTATTGTGGACCATAAATAATTTTCCTGCATATGGTGATATATCGGATTGGAGTACCAAATGTGCTTTTGCATGTCTCCCTTGTAACTATGATAATCAGTCTCATTGGTTAAGATATGGAAGGAAATTTAGTTACATTGGACATAATCAATTCTTACATAGTGATCATAAATTCCATAAGCAAAAAAAAAAAAAAAAAAAAAGATGGGCATGTTGATATGAGATTAACTCCTGTTATAGTATCCGTAGAGGAAATAATGTTATAAACGGATGCTGTAGCTGATCATGTGTTTAGGAAGAAAAAAGTTAATTTGACCAATAAAAGAAAAAGAGGAGAGGAAGCGTTAACTGTGTGGAAGAAGAGAAGTATATTTTTCACTTTGCCGTATTGGGAGGACCATGTGTTGCGTCACAATCTTGCCGTGATGCATTTTGAAAAAAATGTGGTCGAGAATATAATTGGCACATTATTGAACTTGGATGGCAGGATAAATGATAACTTGAAGGAACGCCAAGACTTAAAAGATATGGGTATAAGAAATGAACTTCACTTGGAAAAGGTTGTGAATAATCAGACACGTATGCCACATGTTTGTTTCCATATGAATGCTAGTGAAAAAAATGGTTTTATGCAAGTTTTGAAAGATGTAAGAGTGCCAAATGGTTATTTTTCAAACATTTCATGTTGCGTTAGACTCAAAGAATGCAAGATTAGTGAGATGAAAAGCCATGATAATCATATCTTAATGCAACAACTTTTTCCAATAGCAATATATGGATCTTTGCCAACTGAAGTAAGTAGGCATTTAATTGACTTATCTTGTTTCTTTAGAGAGATATGTTCCAAAGTACTAATTGTAGAGGAACTTAAGGCTCTTGAGAAGAGAATTGCAGTGATGTTGTGTTAAACTCAAAGAATGCAAGATTAGTGGGATGAAAAACCATGATAATCACATCTTAATGCAGCAACTTTTTCCAATAGCAATATATGGATCTTTCCCAACTGAAGTAAGTAGACATTTAATTGACTTATCTTGTTTCTTTAGCGAGATATGTTCCAAAGTACTAAATGTAGAGGAACTTAGAGCTCTTGAGAAGAGAATTGCAGTGACGTTGTGTGAGTTGGAAAGGATTTTTCCTCCCTCTCTTTTTACAGTGATGATACATCTAGTCATGCATTTAGCAAACGAAGCCTAAGTTGCTGGCCCAGTTCATTATCGTTGGATGTATCTCATAGTGAGGAAACACATATAGTAACTTTGTCTATTTCGTTTTGTTTAACTTACCAATTTCCTATTGTTAATCATGAGTTTTCTAAGAGTTACTTGTCAAGACTTAAGTTTTACGTGCATAATAAAACTTAGCCAAAAGGCTCCATTGCGGAAGCGTATATAGCAGAAGAATGCTTAACATTCTGCTCACGTTATTTTAAGCCTGTTGAAACTATATTCAATCGACCTATAAGGAATGTCGAGGAATCCATGGGTGCGGTGGTAAGCATTACACTAGATTCAAATTCATGGATCCAAGCACATCGTTATGTGCTATTCAATTGTAAAGAAATCACCACATTTCACGAGTAAGTAATATGTCCTTGTGTATCCTTTCATGGCATTCAAGTACAATACTCTAGCTTAACACTAACACGTTTGTCTACATAGTGTTCACATAGCGGAGATCAGGGCTGATTTTCCTTTTCATATAACTGATGATGTTATTCAAAAACAGCACATGGAGAAATTCTGTAGCTGGTTTAGGAACTATGTAAGTAAAGCATATATATAAAACTATTTTTGGTTGTAACACTTTAGATAGCATACTTATAATAAAAGTCATTGCCTACAATAGGTGATGTCAATGGATGTCTCTGAGAAAAAAAATTCTCTGATAAAGTTATATGGCTTACTCGATATCCAGATAATGAAGCAAAACAATTCAAGCATTATGTTATAAATGGTTTGAAGTTTCACACCAAAGATTCTGAGGCAACTAGGAAAACTTAAAACAGTGGGGTTTGTGTTGTTACTGAAGGTAGTGCTACTTATTACGGTGTACTAATCGATATTATTGAGTTGAATTACTCTAACAAGTATCGATATAGTAAATTCAGCATATATTGATTACTGCAATCTTCCTATCCTAGGTGAGAAGAGACTCCAAATCATTGATAGGTCTAATGACTATGCTAATATCCCCATGCAAAGCTTGAAAGTTGTCTGTAAAGTTGTAACAACTAGCAAGTTCAATTTTCATTTAACATCAATCTACTACAAGTATGGCTGTGTGATGCATAATATAATTAATAAAATAAAGATGATAAAATATTAATTCTTACAAAAATTTAAACAATTAGACATGGGTAAATTTCATTCAACACTCTCTCATCACGTGTGGGTCTTAATTGCTCTTACTAAGTGAGACTATATTTGTGAGAATTTTTTAAATGAGAGGTAAGATGAGAAAATTCTTAGGTGCTCTTGGAACATAGACAAACAATACTTCTTCATCTCGTATTAATGGTGGATCTCATCATAAATTTAATAAATGGACCACACCATGAATGTGAAAGAAAATGAGCACCATTTTCCATGTTTCTGGAGTATCTAAGAATTATTCGGTAAGATGGAGACAAGGTTTTAACCAAGATCTCCCACTCTAGCTTATACTATTGTAAATTACCATTTGCTTCAAAAACTTAAATTATTAAAAAATTGTGAATTTTTAATCATTTAATATAAAAATATAAAAAACCTATATAATGTGTTACATGATACAGAAATATAACGTAATATAATACTCGATCATTTGACTACAAATTACATGATGGAAGATATATTAAAACAAAAAATTTTGATAAATAAATATAATATTTTAAAGTAAATAAAGTTTTTCTTTTGTTAAAGCTTTTTAGTAACAATTGAGTTGTAATTTGATTAGCGTTTTAAATTTCTTAGAACTTTAACAATCAAGTTTCAACCAGAGAAAGTTGATATTAATCAATTTAATATATTTATAATGAGCCACATGCTGCAGAAGCCATACTCTATAACGTATAATGCTCACATTGAATTACATGACATACGCATATACAAAATGTAAATAAAGAAAAATAAAGAAAATTTTTTCCCTAAGAGATATATGGTTCAATCCCTGCCTATACCAAAAACTGATTGGTATCTTGGTCTGATGATAAAGAGCTATCATTAGGAGCAGATGCTATAGGTTGAAACTCCTTTTATAAAAAAAAAAAAAATGAACAACAAAATAGATAGTTAAAAAAAAAACCCCCAATATTACGTGACATAAGCATATGTTATGAAACCAAATTTGTATCAAAACTAAAATTCATAGTAGATTAGAATAATTAAAAAAAAAAAAAAATGTATTGAGCTACATGGCGCATATATATATATATATATAGTGATAAAATAATAAGATTTTTTTTTCTTTTGTCTTTTTTTGCTGAAGATGATATAATAATAAGATAATATTTATAAGGTTTTTTTTTTTTTTTTTGGCGTCAATATTTCTAAGTTCAAGACTCCTCATCTTTGGCCCCAATGTATATCGGGATCTGAGTACCACGACTACTAATTATTGGTTTCGATGTGCTCAACAAATCTCGTCCATATTAAAACTTAGGTTAATTTAATTAAAAAAATACATCATTTTAAACTTTGAGATAACTGCTGGATTATTAAATTTCTTCATGGTGTCAATTTGGTTCTTAAATAACGACATATATAAATATATCTTAAACTAATTTAATTAAATATATTAGATACGACTCTGAAAGTGTTTATATTATATGGGGTGGCTATTTAGTTACTTAAGAGCTATTACCCTACATGAGATAAAATATTATAGATCCTGTTCTTACTGACCTATATAAATATTGGTTGCAAAATTATTAAATTATTGAAAACATGGTGGCCTTTGTTGGTAATTGAAGTCAATGCATACAAATTTATGATGTCATGGACTTTGATCCATGGTAAGGATTAAGGAGTTGTTAACCCCAAGAATTTTAACCTAAGTTAAAAATTTAATCGAGGCACCTCTTGGGAATTTTTAGGTATATTGTAGTTTAGAGGTCTTATATATAAATATGAAGTGATTATTTTGTTTTTTACTTACTTCCTTGGGGTTAAATTTTTTTTTTCTTAACAAAGTGGTCTTTCTCTAGTCTTCAGGTTGTAATGGTCAATGGTAATACATAGAATAACAGTCTTCACCTCTGAGAGAAGACTAGAAGACAGAGATGAAGAGATGTGTCTTTGCACTACTTTCCATTAATTAAAAATAAATAAATTATAGACCTATTTATAGTTTTAATCTATACATGACTCCCATGTTCCAAGACTTCTACCAAGGCAAGCTTGAACTTACTTCTGGCACTTGCATCATTAAACTATTAATTAAATGATTAGCATTATAATATTTGGAGAGAGAGAGAGAGAGAGAGTTATGGGACTAATGGTGGTCCAATTGCATACCATTAAGAAAACCTTTTTTTTTTTTTTTTAACTCTTGTTAGTTGCAACAGGAGACCTTCAAAGCCAAATTGTGGTTATTTTATTGAGTTAAGGTCAACAGACTGGATTAGCCATTGAAAATGGTATTTGAATATTAGACATGGGTTGTATATCCTTGTTTCATTATCTGAGCAGTTGGACACAATTGAAACTTGTTTTATCTAGAATTTTTAAAAAAATGGGGTTTGAAAAATAAAAAAGAACTAGGAGGGCTGCTAGGAAATAGGCCTAAGTGAATAGTTCATGGTATCAGCCATTTACTTGATAAAATAAGAGTCTTGGTTCATGTAAGGTTTATATTTAAAATCCCAGCCATTATTTATTCTAGCAAACTAGTGGAGACTGGAGACCTGGATAATAAGTTGTAAATATCCCTTTCTTTAGATTAAAATGACCAGTGGCCTAGTTGCATAGTCGGTCAGTATTTCAAAAATTAATACCATGAACACACACAAAGTTTTACGTATGATATTACATAATGCTAAAATGATTTATTATGAGTAGTGAACAAAAAATGGTGAATCCCATGTAACAAATAGTGGACAGAAAGTGTCTATCATTCACAGTCGATTAGGGATGTCAATTTTGCCCCGCCCCTCCCCGCTTCGCCTCACGCGAGTTTTTCCTGCCCCGTAAAGGTCGTGGGGTGGGGATGGGATGAGATTTTAGCCTCACACCATGAGGCAAGGTGATGATGGGTTTAAACTTTTTAGACCCAAACCGCCCTGCCTCGCTCCATCCCTGCCCCGCCCCACCCCACCCCGCATTGATAAGGATTAAATTTTTCATACCCTAAAACTCTTCTATTTAAACAAACATATCATCAGCTTATTTTATTCTACCCAACAAGGCTTTCTGCCCCTTTTATTTTTCTAGCAAGCTTGGAAATAAGATATCAATTTTAACATTTTCTTTTGTCTTTATTATAAACAAATTCATATACTATTGAATCATTGATTTTGTATTATGATTTTTTTTTTTTGGTGATATTGTCTTGTTAAACACTTTAATAATATTTTTCAATTTTTGCTAAAAATTAGTTTGATTTGATGGGATAAATTTATTTGTAATTTCAAGTATATTTTCATTAATAAAATAGGCTTTATTAAAAACATTTGCAATAGTTGTGGGTAAATTAACAAGAAGTAAAGTTTTATAGGGTGAGGCAGGGCTTCGTGGGGCTGTAGGGAGCAGGGATGGAGTAAGAAAATTTTTCCCGTCATACAGGACGGGGCGGGATAGGGTAAAACAAAACTATGCGAGGCAGGGACGAAAACCTCATCCTCTGGACTCGCCCTGTCCCATTGCCCTCCCTACAGTCGATCACTTCATAGACTGTCAATATTTCAACAATAGTATGGACCAGGGGCGGAGCCAGAGGGGGGCGAGAGAGGGCACCTGCCCCCCTTGACTCCATCTAAAATGTCCATTATACATGCTTATGTAAAGTTGATTTAGCTCCTAACAGAATAGAAAAACAAGGAAACAGTTTCCCTAAACCAATAGTACATGATATGAAATAAATAATAAAATAACAAATCTTCCAATTGAGAAAGTCTAGAGACACAACAAAATCTCACAATATTTTCACAATACTCTTATTTTTAATTGAAATGAATTTAGAATAATTTATTTTATTTTATTTTGACCAATGATGTACTAACACCTTAATTTATTGTAAAAATATTGTGAGATTTTATAGTGTTACTAAAACAATTCCTCCCACTTTAAACAATTTGACACAAAATAAATGCCACCAAACAAAACTTGTTAAAGCTGTTTACACTTTTGACCAATTATAACTCTTTTTATCTTTTTCTTTTTTCACTTATCTAATAATAATGTCTTGTATGGTACTAAAACATTAAAATGTCCATTACTTTTTTATAATTCATCTCTTCCATTTTCATAGTTTCAAAATTTGAGTCTCTACCATAAATCCAAAATTTTAAATAATTAAAAGAATAGAGAAAAGTTGAAATTTATTTTCTCAATTTATTTTGAGGAATCAAATTAGATTTCTAAACTTTATGTATATAGATTAATCTCTTACTTTGTTGATTGATTGTCAATTAATAACTATGAATTAGATGTTTTACAATTGTTTAATTTTAACAAGCTTTGTATGACAATTATTGTTTGTTTATAATTTTATTATTAATATCAATTAATAATTTTAGATTATTTTTTTATTATTGTCTTTTGATCTTCCCCCCCCCCCCCAAACTAAAATCCTAGCTCCGCCACTGGTATGGACACAATCTAATTTTACAATATATTGAAGTGGTCGATTGTGAGTAATGGACAAAAAATGTTGAATCCATATAAAAAGTAGTGGGCAGAAAGTCAATCATTCACAGTTGACCACTTCAGCATGTTTAAAATTGAGTACATCCCTAGATTTAGTTTACTGGGTTCATTATAATATAATACATAGAGCTTAACGGTACTCATTAAGGCTTTTTTACTATGGATATAACCTTTAATGTTAAACTACATTAATTCTCTACATTATATGTCTTTCTCTTTATGCCTTCTTTTTTTGTTCCTTATATTTTCTCATATATATCATAACTATATCCTACCTTTTCTAACACGTTATCAAAGTCAAGTTTCATATATATCATAATCTGGTATCAAAGTCAGGTTTCTATGGCTTCAATTGATCCATATAGTTAATCAGTAAATCGAAGTTACTTCTCCCACCACAGCTGTCAATCACTCTCCATACTCATCCGCGGCGTTGGGAATACCTTTTTGTAATATTTCATGTAAACCATGAAATAGTTCAATTTCAAATGGAGATGACTGTTTTCCTAAGCACAAAATGATTAAATGTACATTTTTTTTTTTCATTTATTATCACTGTTGTCAATGATGTTCATACGAGAAAAGCAGTGCACTCAACAATTATTTGTGCTACCCCTTTCCTAGTTCAATTGATGCCATATCTATCCATAAAATGCACTTAATTTGAGACTTATGTACTAATAAAATAAATAGAGTATTTAAGTACTTTAGGTACTTCCAAGTATGGATAATGATATTTCCTTATTTCACATTCATGGTGGAAGCATCATTTTTCCATGCTTCAGGAGTACATAAAAATTTTCCATTAATCTATGTGAGTGTTGTGTATAGACTTTAATGGGAATCAAAGAATGCTGGCAAGAAAACAATTTAAAAAGTTTCCAAGAGCCTTGTACCAAAGTAGCAAAGAATGGTCTCTTTTATTAAAAGATCAAGATTTCAAATCTCCCCTCCCCAAAGCATTAGCTCTCCCTGAAGAGGAGGTGATCCAGCCTATTTCCAGTCATTTCCAATATTTAATTGGCATAAATTGAAAGGGAATTTAAAGAAGCCAAGGTATTATATATTCACTAATTTCTTTATTTACTTGAATTACTTCAACTTTGAAGTCTTATTAAATTTTACCAATCATAATTGTAGGGACACGATTTAGGGCCCAAGCCCAAAGAAGAATTAGGTGATGGCCCAATGAGCCCAATACAATAAATTTGTGGAGAATGGGTTAAAGAGTTAGGCCTTAATAAAGTTAATAATGGCTAGTATGGATTTAGAAGATGATCAAGTAAGAACAAGACTCATTGGATTGAATAAATTCACTGTCCGATGAGATAATTCAGAATATAAATGAATATAACTGTTTATAAATAGAACTTTGATTACTACAATGTTTCTTTTCTCTTTTTCCTTGATCTTCCTCTCATGGGAGATCTTTCACATTATATAGTTCCTTTTAGACCATCTTGATCCTACACTTTTTAATTATCTAAGCCTTCACCTGAGTGCATGTCCCATCAGACATGCTCTTTGGCTTTCTGTAAGTTGTGATAGTTGAGACTGCACTATTCAAGGGTCTTTTCCACATAAATGTGGCCAGAAAAATTGCTGCAGTGCATTTAATGCGATGGTAGCAACTTTTCTTTTAAATATTTCTGAGTTCCTATCACTCTTGTATGTGCATGAGGCTCATCCTTATCGTTGAAACTTCCTGGAATGTCACCTAGATTGCCCAAATACAAATTTGATCAGTATTCATCGTATCTGAGAAGGAGTTCCTCCTCGGATTATATTCCTCCATTCCTTCCTTATGTGACTCTCAACTTGGGGCCTCTCCCAATCATTTACTCCTCCTCAGACATGCCCATGTCCCCAGATAAGGCCCAAGGCCCAATATACAAATTTGGGCTCTTACCCCCACAATAATCATTTAATCTCTTTTATAAGAAGAATTAGAGTTTAAATCTCCCTCCTCATGTGTAACTATTGAATTATTTATAAATAATTTAAAAAAAAAGAAAAAAGAAATCACCATCAAATAGCTTGTGTAAAGGCAATAGTGAAAGCCTACCCAGCTTTCACTACAAATTTGCTTTAAGTCCTAATGCAAGTCCACAAGACTCCAAGCATAATTGAGTCATAATTAGGCTATAAACGTTTAAGTTTCAGCTAGGTTGATTAATAAAGTATTTTATTCTCAAATAAGGGGTTTGGATTTGAGAACCGCCCACATCAAAAATTAATTGGTACCATAACTTAATAACAAAGAGAATTCATAAATTTAAATTCTATCTTATTTATTAAAACAAAAACAAAAAGGGGGAGGGCTATGAAACATCAATTTGCAATAAAACATACACATTTAAATATAAATTATTATATGACTTCATTTAGAGAGTGTCTTTTATTTTGGGGGGTTTGGGGTAGACAATGTAGATTTTCAAAGAACCTGATCATTTATTCAAAAAAAAAAAACGATCATTTGAGCAGTGGGCTTCAGCATTTTTGACCCATTAATCATTCATTGGGCCTAGGAAGAGGGGTTCCACTTGGAAAGGAACGAAATAGTGTAAGGGCCTGTGAAGGAGATGTGAATTCTCATGGGCTGGTAACCCTAATAGCTGCATATGAGATATCTCACATTCTTATCATCTTTTATATTCATTCAACCCACAAAACCTTATGAACCCAGCCTAAGCCTTGGGTTAGCATGAATTGATGGGTTTGGTTGGGTCTTAATTGATATATACTGTTTAGGTTGGGTTGGATTGGATTCAAGTTGGCAAATTTTTTAACCCAAGTAACCCAACCCAACCCAACCCATGCTATGAATATTTTGAAATATGTATATTTGTATTTAAGATTTCATTTAAATATGTTAGTTTGATGTATTTTGGTATTTTAAGGCTTAGTTTTAAAGAAGTTGGAATATTGGGTGCAATTGAATAAATTGTAATCATTTAGTGAATAATAGGTTTCAAAATTTGAATTATAAAAATCCAATATTTTTATTAAGCCTAACAAAAAATTTCAACATAAGGAACAACCCAATCTAGGGGTTGATTTGAGCTTGTAGGTTGGATTGGGAATTTCTCAATTTGAAAAAGTTAGGTTCGGTTGAAAACACCCCAAGCCCAACTTAACCTAATTCAAGCACACTCGTATAATCTTATTATATTAAATAAATAAATAAAGTTAAGATCAAATTCTAATTTCTACATTCACTATATTTGAAGTTTTTTGAGTTACGATGAGCAATTTCCAAAGTGCTATTGGCCTACCAACTTCCAAACTAATGATTGAAAATATGAGTAGTTTTGACTTGATAGGTACTTTAATTATTCAAGTAAAATGAATTTAACTAATTGAGTTAATTGGAATATAATTAATCATTCAAATTTAAGATGTATAAATAAGATTATTATTATTATTATTATTATTCCTCTCTTTTGGTCCACTTAAGGCCAATTTTTTTTTAAAAAAATAACTCAATAGTTGGGGAAGAGGGTGATTTGAATCTTGGGTGTCTCTATTGAAAATACTAAGATGTGCCAACTAGTGAACTTAATTTAAGATAATTATGTCATAACAAAATAAATAAAGTAACCAATTTATCTATTTTGTGATTGGGTATGGACCTTAACGGATCAAATAAACTAAAGCTTAAAAGGGTTTGAGGAATGATTTCATCCAAACACGCTTGAAAGAAATCAACATTTTTCTTTTTCATTTTCATTTTTCAGTAATTGATCTTGAGTTCAAAGGGAATTGCAAGAAGCCAAGGTATTACTAAATTTCTTTATTTGGACTAACTCTAAATTGGGCTATATAGCCTATAGGAAATATCAAATTGCAATAAAACATTCAAAGTAAAACAAAAATGACTACTATAAGACTTAATGTTTTTTTTTTTTTTGGTTTTTTTTTTTTTTTTGGAGAAGAAACCTAAATATTTCATTGAAAAAACCCAACAATAATTAACTAAAAGTACATTATTTAAGTGTGGAAGAACATCCTTTGTCTATATAGATAAACTGCAAACGTGTCTCGCGTGTTTAGTAAGATTCTGAGTCACAAAGTTATTATAAGAGAAAAACTAAAACTAGTAAAGGATATGATCATTTGAGATTGTACTTTAATATAGATTTTCTAAGAACATTTATTTGAGAAATGGGCTTCAGCACTTTTGACCCATTAATCAAGCACTGGACCTAGGAAGAGGAGTTCCGCTTAGAAAGGAACGAAACAATTTAAGGGCCTGTGAAGGAGATGTGAATGGAACTTCATGGGCTGCACCCCTAACCGTTGCGTATGTGAGAAATGTCACATTCCTCCGATCTTTTAAGCCACCAAATGATTGAGACCATCCACCCACCTGCAATTACATTTCACATTTCATTAAATTTCTGTCACTGAATGATCAATTACTTCACTCTTTGTGGCCCTGCCAAATAGTGTTTACTTCACCAAAGGCCTCAATTTTGTGACTTTGTTTAAATATGTTAGTTTGATGTGTTTGAGTATTTTAAGGCTTAGTTTAACAAAGGCGGAATATCTAGTTCAATATTACAAATTGTAGTAGGTTTCAACAGTTGAATGAAATTTCAATATTTTTATTAAGCCTAACAAATGATTTTAACCCAATTAATCAACCCAACACAAGTTGGGTTGGGTTGAATTTTTGAGCTGCAATAGGTTGGATTGAGAATTTCTCAATTTGGAGAAGCTAGGTTGGGTTGAAAATACCCCTAACCCAATTCAAGCACACACCTACGTATAATCTAATTATGTTAATTAAAAATTGTTAAGATAAATCTACCTCAAATATATTTGAAGCTTTTTAAGATAAGAAAGCTAGTGCCATTGTGTTTGTCCAACCTTTTAAAATAAAAGAAAAAAGTGCTGAGAATCACAAAATTATATACATACCTGTTTCTTGTCATACCAAGTACCATATTTTGTAAAAGGAGATAGCTTCAAATCCTTCGCCAGTTTGTTAGCAATTATTCTTGTTTGAGTGAGAGGAATTTTTGAATCTTGGTCACCACTGTTTGATGTAACTCGTAAACTTTTCAAGAAAATGTCAAGGAGAACTGGAAAACTGCTAAAGTGTTCGACTTCCAATTTTGTAGTTTTGGATGTCAATAAAATGTAAAGAGAAAAATCAATACTTAGAAGTTAATTGTGATGTTTTAGAACCTGTAAAGCATGATAGGAATGCCAGCCCTTATAAGGTCTGAGATGAGGGGTATCAGGTTCATGTCCAAGTTATCTTCTTGATATTCAAGAGGCCTGCAATTTTTACATGTTTTGATTAACTAATCAATAAATCAACTTGTAAGTAAACTACAAAGTAAACCACTAGAGAATTTCTTTTAACTCCACACACACACTGAAAGAGAAAGAAATAGACCCTAAACAAAAATTCCAACTGAAGGGCAGGTGAGTTGTGTTGGCATGCATTGCCTTCTGAACTTGAGGCTTGTTTAGATAGGTCAATACCCTTCCAACAAGGCATGGATCCCCTCTGGTTCCCCTGCTAGCAACCTGTCCAGGGCCACAAAGACTCCTCATTGTATATGTGTTTGATTTAGCTTTTATCTAGAGCTTATTTAGTTTATTTGTTTATACTACATCTTTTTATAGCCTCATTTTTCTTGGTACATTTGTATTTTTACCTACTTTCAGTGAATAAGCCAATCCAACTATGTGCTTATAATGCACAATTCAATCTCAATGTTATTAAACATCATAAAGCATTGTGTATACCATTGCATGAATCTTCCCATGCTTCCCCTTGGGCCTAAATTGCTCAGCTGAGCTTGATGACAAGCAATTTGGCAAGAGGAGGCCATCATAAGCAACATCTGTGCTAATTTCATCTGAAGCTCTATTAAACACATCTTTGCATCCTTGAGACAATTTCCCGTGGACATATTCATGAAGATATTTTGAGTCATTGCAGACGGTCTTCTTCAACATTAGTATTTCATCAGATATTGCTCCATGTGACCACAAGTAGTCGCCAGCCTGCACGCTAATGTCTAGGTCCAAAAGTGGATTTCCAAGCTACAAACAACAATAAGAGTAAACTTATTGTTATTATTGACAACATTGTAATCCAGAAAGAAACTTTTTAGCTCTCACTAATATTGGTCATTACAGCAATGGCTCTCAGCTTGATTGGTTTGATGTTAGGATTCTTGTTGTACTCCATCAACAAGGCTGCAAGCTGTGGGATGTAGTGGCCTGTAACCAAAGATGTCAATATTGAGATAGCTGAATTTAATGATCATATCTAGAAGTTTTAATGATTGTTTAGGTGCACAAAATCTTAAGCTTAGAGCTTATACCTATAAAGTTTCATCTACTTTCTTCTTCTTAAAACTAATTAGCAAAAGAAATCCCAAATCCTAAAAATCTTGGAGCTTTTTAACAAGTGTTGACCTTACACGTAGAATTTTAATCCTGACCTCAAACTCAGGATTACTTGCATTGATATCATGAAAAATTGTCAATTTTCTCAAAAGTTTAAGCTCTTAGGAATAGGTCAATTTAATTATTTAACCACTACTCTAACAATTTTCAATAATCATAATCATGAAATTTGAAGGATAGCAAAATCAAATCATAATTACCTGCATAGCTTTCACCAGTTAAAAACAAATCAGAGTCTTTGTAGTTTGGGAATTCTTCCAGCCAGTTTATTAAAAATCTCAAATTATCTTTGGCTGTTAATGAAAAAATAATTGATTATGAATTGAAAAGTTTGAGAAATATTAACAAGTGCAGAACACAGAAGTAAAACTACCAATAGTAAAATTCATATATACCCGTCCGAGTATCATTCCACCTTAAGTAATCCGAGCTTGTGTTTGAGTAGGAAAATCCAACCCCAATAGGTGACTCAACATATAACATATTTGATTCTATCCAAATATTTCATTATGAAGTCAATATAGCGTGGCAAACATTTTTTTCATAAAAAAATAATAATAACAATAATAAATAAATAAATAAAACTTGCTAGATAATGAACTGGTATAAACACATTTACCCAAGTTCCATGAATATCCATTCTTGACAAGAAGTCCATTATCCCCAGGTTGGAAAGGACCATGTTCCATAAATGCACCATAACCAAGGGAAGAACATCCCGGGCCTAGAATCAAGCATAAAACAACAAAGTGTCATAACATATGAGCAATGCCAGATATACAAAAATTTCACGACTTTTTGCACGACTTGCTGAAATGGTAAGTTGTGATGGATTAAGCAATACTTTCACATGGGCTTGTCAGTGACACCACTTTTATTGTACAATAATCACAAAATCTCACTTCAAAATTTGTGAAAAAAGTTGCAAAATTTATTGTATAAGTAGACTTATTGATATATAGTTTTAGTGACCATATAGCAAGAAAGATGATTAAATAACTCAGATATCAACCTCCATTGAGCCACAAGGTCAAGGGTCTTGAAAGTGGTTTCGCTGATTTTGCTTCAACAAAGTAATAGAATAGAGCTCGGCCATGCCGAGCATCTGTAGTAATGTAACCAGAAAACTGTCTGAAAGAAACATTGGTTGGCTGTCCAGGGAGGGCTGTTATCACCTCTGCGGAAGACTTGGAATAGAAGGAAAAGATCAACACAAAGATCCAAAAAGCCATAAGAGAGATGGGCAAGGGGAAGAGATGTTGGTGTTATAGATGGTGTAAATAGCATTTTTCCTATGCAGTTATATATATATATATATATATATATTTGTTTGGGAATAACACTGAAATCAACATATTATGCACTTCTATTTTCTTTTCTTTTTTCTTTTTTTGGTCAAACAAGTTTTTATGCATATTCTTGTATCTGTTCCGTAGTCCATCCATATAAGATGAAAAGCTCTTCTAATGCCAGGTTCCATATTTTGTCCAATGCTTGGAAAATGAAAATGGGTGAAGTTGGAATTTTTAAAAAAAAAAAAAAAAAAGGTTAATCGGAATTTATAGTTTCTTAATCATTAGTTGTCACGTTTCAAAAGTATCTGGGTAATTAGCATCTCGAGTGTGTAAAACTCGAGATCAATGCAGAACTCAAACTTTTAATCCTCAAGTTCGGGAGTTTTTCATACACTTACGTGGACAATTTTCCATGTAGAACTTGAGTTTTAGACACTCGATTTCCCTTTCTTCATTTTCTCCTTCCTTCCTTCGTTCTCCCTGTTCTTCCTTTTCTCCTTATACCTCACCCACAGATTCATCAAATCTCGGCACCAAAGCAACAACTCAAACCCACGAATTCATAATATCTTGGCACCGGATCAAAAACACAAACCCAAAAATCACGATCTCGGCACTGGAGCAGCTCCCTATGCTTGGATTTGTTGATCTCGGCACCTGAGCGGCTTGGGTTTGTTGATCTTCGCACTGAAGCGGCTTGGGTTTGTAGATCTCAATATTGGAGCTCGCTTGGGTTTGATGTTCCTGTCTGGATTTTTTTTTTTCCTGGGTTTGTTGTCTTCGGAAGTGGGTTTGGGGTTTTGAGAGTTAGAGAAATCGTTGGGGAACAAGGTGAAGGGGAAAACAGAGAAGGAAAAAACGGATTGAAGAGAAAACGGAAATCGAGTTCCACGTGAATTTCAGACTACACCTCAGCTGTGCCAACACATAGAAATCGAGTATTTTAGGCTTGAGTTGCTACAGTGAACTCGAGTCTAAGAGACTCGAGATGCTATTTTACTGAATTGTTTCAAACGTATACTAACTAACGATATTCTCTCCCAAATGCATGCTAGTTGGAAAATTACCTTGGAGAAGTTGGATGCATTATTACTATAAACTAGTCGTGGATCTCACGCATTGCTCGTGATAATATTTTTAAGGTTTTTTTTTTTTCAATTTAGAATAATTTAATAAATAGTAATGTAATTTATAATCATATTTTCATTTATTATAGAGACAATCACAAATGTAGTATATATAATTTATGTTGTACCAAAATTAAATAATACAAATTTTCTCTAAAGTTCAAAAGGTAAGTTAGTAAAAATATTAATTTTTTTTAATAAAAGTTATTTATAATATTTTGTGTATCATCAAAAAGTATATAAAATTTGGAAATTATTCTTTTAGTTTTAAATTAACACACTTTCTGAAACCCAATTTTTTTTTTTACCATAAAATCAAAAACACTAAGTAATGTATCTAAAAAAAATTAATAAAACTCAACAAAAGTTCAATTCAAAATAATAAAAAATAAAAAAAGGGAAAAACAAAAGATTGTAACTCTTTTTCCTTTAAAAAAAAAAAAACCAAGAGTACAATTTCAAAGGGGAAAAAAGTAGATAATTTTTTTTTTTTTGGGGGAAAAAGGAGAAGTATTGAGTTAATGTTGTCATAATCTAATCTAACATGTAAAAAATAAATAGATAAATAAATCATTTTAACCACAAATTGGATTTTTTTTTTCTTAAAAATCTTAAAGAATACGTTACTAAAGTAAGAGAGATAAAGAACAATATAAAATATTTGTAAATACTTAAAACAATTACTCAAGCATCTAAGAATATCATATAACAAAAATATAAAAAATTTGCTACTAATTAATTTTTTAAACAAAATATTTACAAACAATGAAAAGAAATTGCATAAAGACCATTGTCTTCAACTATACTAACTGTTCTTGCAACACCCCGACCCAACTTTATAGTTAAACTATGCGTTTGAGTGGTTAATTATTATTTTAAGCCACTTTCTTTCTATAAGTAATGGAAGAGTATTTAATAAACATATTACTTTATAATGCCTTTGAATAAGAATTGTAAAGATTATAAATAATTGAATGGCTAATTGTATTATAAATATATATTAAGTATGTACAAAACTATATTAAGTGATTTAAGTTATTAAATACATAGTTGTTGGTGTTAATTAAGTGTCTAAGGTAAGAGTTTATATGTAAAGTTTTTATAGTTTGGGCCTTATAGAATATAAGCTTATAAGAGGGGGAGGGGAGGGGGGGGGTGGGGAGGGGGGTGGAAAGTAAATTTTAAAAAGTTTAAAGATAATTCATCAGCTTACTTTTCCTTATCATGCACATGCCCCACCCAAGTTATTTTCCTTGACTTCTTTGCTGCACCAGAAACTTCCTTGGTTCTTCTTTCTTTGCTCCTTTGTTTTCTTCTTTCTTTGTCCTTATCGACAGCACCTTGTCTCTTCTTTGACTTTCTCAAAGCAACTAGAACAATCAAGAACTCTCTCCCTTTCATACCCACGAGTTTAACACCAAAAGAAAGAAAAACTCTCAACTTTCCTCTCCCTCTCACACCTACGGGTCCAACAACAACAGGAAGTTTCATTCAATTCTTCTCAAGCTCTTGTTCCCAACTTGAAGCTAGAGTGATTCTAGCTCTATCACTCCAAGAATCCCTGTCTAGGGTAAGGGGAAAATCTAATTCTTTTAGTCTATTGTTCATTTTAAATTTAAGTGATAGTTATATGAATTTGTATATGGGTATGTTGAAATTCAGAGATTGTTGATTGCCAGAATATGAAGTGAGTCATTGTTTATGCTTGCATGTGCTCCTAGATGATAGACAAAGATAAAATCTGTTGTTATGGGTAAGTGTTAAAATGAGTAAAATAGCTAGATAAACTTTATTATATTACTAATTGAGGTGTTGAATGTGTAGTTGATTCAGTAATTGAAGCTAGTTGAGAGTCAGTTAATAGGCACTTCATGAATTTGATAAGAGTTGCATTCATTGGTTAACCTGTTTGGTCATTATAAATCCTGTATTTTTCTAGGACAGCTATGGGTAAAAGGTTTGTTAGAGATTATTATATAATATGTCTAGTATGTGTGTATTAAATTTCATATGAAAATACCATCGTTTGATAATTGTTTGTGAATTTACAAGAAAATGTTACAAAACTATCACTGTGACAAATTCTGTGTTTATGAGTGATAAATTATGTATTAATTTGTATACAGTGAATTAGGATGCTAGAAGTAGTTCTTAGGAATGCTAAGACACATATGCTTCTAATGGAAGTGGTCTCACAACCATTGGATCAATATAAAAATAATGGTTTAATTTCTAATTGAAATTCTGTTAGGACAGATTTAAGTATGCTGTCTTGTATGATTTTTAGTAAATCATGGCTTTATGATTTAGTTCTGAAAACGATATGGAATCTACTAGACATCCATAGGAGTGGCTCTGTAAATTAGCATGAAAATTGGATGTGAATTGATAACCCGTTTGTATTTTATAAGTGAAATATATGTTGTTGGAATAAACAATAAACAGTAAGTGGCATACCTAAATTTGAGAATTTAATTCTAAAGTTAGGGTGAATGTTTTGAGCTGTAAATCAATATGCTCATCATTTGATATGTCTAGATCATAGATAAATTTTGTATAACTTGGTTCAAGGTTTAGTACTCTAAAGGAGGGGTTCTAAACCATTAAACTGTTGTTTTTATGAAGTTGTTTTGTTCATGTTGTATGTTGCCTTGTGTAAGTTTATGCATTCACTATTGCTTCCAATCTCAAACACATTTTGAATTGATTTTAAAACTGTTTGACATGATCTGAATATGAACATTAAAATAATGGTTTCTCTATGATTTGGTACATCATATTATTTGATGAATGTATCTTATGTTTGGGGAACCTCGTTGAGATGGGATTAGGATTTCGTTGATTATGAGAGATAGGCTTTGAGATGAATGTGTAAGTTTATGATAAGGAGCAATTGATAGGAATAAGTTTTGATATTTGGTTTAGGTGTTACTAGTACCCAAGTCTAAGCTCCTTCGACTTTAGGCTCTCAGTTCCTCTACTTTCAAGTAAGTGATAAGTTATATGCGTATTTGGTAAGTCATGAGGTTATTTTAAAGTGTATTACGCATTAAAAGGTTTTTAGTAGAGATATGACATATAATCATGTTTCAGAAAAAGATATGTTCGTGAACTTTCGAAAACTTATGCATATGATTTGAGCATATTGATGCTATTACTAATTCTACGAACATGATGCTTAAAGAAAATAATGGAAATGCTATTATTGTGAAATGTTATGCAAACTATGAATTTTAGTATGATATATAAGTAAAAAAATGTTTTTTAGGTTATGTCCTCTAGTAATCTGAACTCGATCAAAATATGTATTGAGGATGGCGGTTTGTCCGCGCTCAATCAAAGTATGTACTGAGAATGGCGGTGCATCCGCACTCGATCAAAGTATGTACATACAGTAGAAGGAAACTGTAGGGGCTTTGTCATTACAATACAAACTTATTAGATATGGATTAACCAATATGTTATGAACAGTTATATTATATTATTGATTATGAGAGAAAGATTTTGTTTAAATGCATTGTGAAAAGTTGAAAGTGATCGGCCACAAACTGAATTGACCCCTTGTGATAGAAATTAATTAATTAATTAGCCAAGTTATTAATTAATCAATTTATTATGCAAACACGTGGTAGCACAAAAAAATCACCAAATAACTAAATATGCAGCGGAAATTAAATGACACGGTGATTTATTTACGAATGGGGAAAACCTTGCGGCAAAAACTCCACCGGGTGATTTTTAGGTCACCACTCCCGAAACTCCACTATTATCAAATTAAGCGATTACAAGTAAAGGAATCCCAAGTACCTTACCAATCTACAGTTGAACCCTTACCCCAATATCCAATTGGACTTGATCTGTAGTGATAGTTCCCACCTTTGATGCACGGCTCCCAAGTACGTGACTAACCAATGTGCGAATCCCAGTACGCGACTTCAACACCAACTTGAAGGAGAGGTTGGCTGCAAAGTTCTTTAGTTCATCCTACACGATGAAGATCAGGAAGGTGCTTGGTCATAAAACTCTTTGGTGGAAATACACAGCAATTTTTTCAAAGAAGATGAACTAGATCAAGAACTTCGTCTTTGATCACAAATTACTTGAACAGAGTTTGCTCAATGCTTGTGCAACTTGTGTACAATTTGACGGCTCTTAAAATAATCCCTTTATATGTCTAGGGTTAGGAGAAAAGAAAGCCCAAAGACACATTCACGGATTCCAAGAAATCAGATCAGAAAATCTGATTTTATATATCTCGACAGATAGTAGGTGTCGAGGAGCTATCGAGTAGGTGTCAAGTTTTAATGAAATTGCACTTCAGCTTGTTTTTATTGGACAGACTTGATGACTTCAACACTTGATCTTGAAACCTTGTTTCTTGAAGTATTAAAAACACCTAGAACTACCCAATTATAAGTAGAGTGCGTTTTGTCAAACGATTAGCCAATTTACATAAACAAATGACATATGTTCTTAATAAGTGAAAACACATATGTCCTAATAGAAAGCTCTCATAAAAAGAAATTTCTGATGAAAAGAAAAGTTGTTCGTTAAAGATAAATGTTTCTAAAGTTTCTGTTGTTCTTTAAAGATAAAGTTTTAACCGAAAGTACAAGTTTATGTTAATATTAAAATGTTAAGTTTTGTGACTATGAAAGTTATAATATTTTATGAAAATAAGTTTATGAAGAAAAGTTTTGTTATTCTTTAAGATGTTTCTAAATTAAGACAAAGTTACAAATTATCTGATTTAAGTCAAAATGATTATTTTGTAATGAGAATATATATATATATATATATATATATATATGTGTGTGTGTGTGTGTGTGTGTGTGTGTGTGTGTATGTATGTATGTATGTATGTATGTATATGAACAATCAATATTTATATTGGTGACTTTGTAAGAAAAGAAAGAAATTCAGTCTGAAAGGGTTTTGTAATATTATTCTGATAAGATAAAATAGAACAATTATTTTCCTATGAAAAACGTATAAGTTATTATTATGAATAGTATAAAATACAATGCATGAAAAAATGTTCTCCTATCTGAATAATCATAAAATGAAATGATTTAATTTACTTGCATTCTTATTAAATTCTTGTGTATCTTACCCTTACTAAGCTGTTTAGCTCACCCCTTCCACTCTTTCAGTCAACAGGTTTTATTTTGGAGTAAGGGAGCCTTAGTCGAATTTTGAAAGGAGCTGGTTTTAGTTTTATATGTATAGATCCCAAATTAGCAATTTGATGTTTAGCTTTGTAGTATTGTGTATTTTAGGATCTAATAAAAGTTGTGTACCTTAAAGTATTAAGAGATGTATTATGTGAAAGTGTGGATATTGAATGACTGGTGGATTATGTTATTCTTTGAGTACAGTGTAGATACTCTGAATATCAAATGAAAAGTTATATCAAGAAGTAAAGAAACAAGAATGAAAAGAAAGAGGGAAGCTTTTGTAAAAAGTTTAGTTGGTTCTTGTTAATACCACGTTTAAGCTTGATATTAACATGCCGGTCATGGTCACAAATCTAGGTATCGGGCTTGAGATGTGACAATTCTTCATTAGTTTATTCAGACAATCCTGATTTTTTCCAAATAAATTAAAACCTGACAACAACACAAAATATGACAAATAATAATATGATTTTCCCCAAATCAGATCAACAACAAACACTATTCATTAAAAGTATGTAGTTTAGTAAATAAAATGATAAAAAAATACTTACATCAAGGAACACATATGAATTAGTCAATAATAAGAAAATGAGGGTTACAAAACCTCTAGTAGGAGACCCTCCTATGGACTGTTATTTGGCAATATCTTTTCTACCATTAATGATTAAGCAAGACTTGTGAATGCCTTTGTATAGACAATTTTTTTATAAATAAAATATTACTCATTGATTTCATTTTTCAGTTATAAACAACCAAAAGTAGAGTTCTAAAAAACACAAAAATTCATCAATCTAAGGTAGAGATGCAAGAAAAATAAAATAAAATAACCCAAAAAATGAGAAGTAGAGTTCATTTAAAAATATATATTACTCATTGATTTCATTTTTCAATTTTAAACAACCAAAAGTAGATTTCTAAAAAACACAAATATTCATCAATCTAAGGTAGAGATGCAAGAAAAATAAAATAAAATAACCCCAAAAAAATGCAAAAAAAAAAAAAAAAAAAAAGAGAGAGAGAGAGAGAGAGAGAGAGAGAGAGAGAGAGAGAGAGAGAGAGAGAAATAACCTTTTTTGTATGTTAAAAATATGAATAGAATGAGAGTGACAAATTTATAGTAAGAGGGTAAGAATAAGAAAAGGCCAAATAAAGGAAGATTAAGGGATAGAATAGTATTTAAAGTAAAAACTGCCCAAAAGGAATATACATAGACAACACTTTTGTATTGATTTTCCATTGATTAATACTTAGTTATAACATCAAAATTAAAGTAGATGAATATGTGAAGTTAAAACCGCTTTAAAATTAATTTGTAAAGCCAATATATATATATATATATATATGTAAGGACTCAGAAAATAAAAGCCCAAGCCCACCTAGAACAGCGGTACCTTATCCCTCAAATCAAGCCCAAACAATAGAATTTTTAAGAGAGTGGGTCACTAACTCAAGTGCAATACAAGGATGAGTCCAAGTCTAAGACCGAAAAATCCAAAGTAGCAAATAAGCGCAATTGGAACAACAATTGAGGATAATATCCTCCTCAAGCAAACCTAAGGGTCAATCTCTTGTATATAAGTTTAGTTTTGGTTCCTTACAAGGTAATTCTGAATTCTCCTCACTGGTTTCTTTTTACTTAGAAAATGTTCATCCCTTTTTTTCTGGGGGGTTCCCTTCCTTTTACAGTTCCTTTCCTTGCATCCCAACCCTCCACCTATACGTCTTAGGGCATTTCTTAGAATACTTGTCCCATCAGGACCCTTTTAGAGGTGGTAGAAGGGGTTGCTAGCTGTGAAGTTACTATTCAGGGGTCATTTTCACATTAATGCAGCTGATGAGGGTGGCGTTGGGCATTGAATGCGAAGGTGGGAGGTGTCTCCTTCAAGAAACTTCCTCCCACCAACTTTGTTTCAGTTGCTATCTCTTCTCATATCCTTAGGCTTCTAAGGGATATCAATTGTCCTGATTCTCTTGCTCTCCTCGAGTTAGCGAAGTCCTCAGAGTCTGCTTACCCGTCTTGGCCTGGATTGGGCAAATTAATCCTCGGCTAGGATTCCTCAGTCCTCAGGCCCCCCACAATATATATATATATATATGAAAAAAATAAATATGAAAAAGATTAATTATGTGGTTATTGACATGGCGGATGAGGTAGCTTAACAGGAGCGCAACAATAATAAATGCTACGCTTCAGCTTTTAGATATATATATATATATATATATAGACTAGCATGTAACCCATGCAAACACATGGATCATTTAAAATTAAATATAATTTTATAATAAATGCTACGCTTCAGCTTTTAGATATATATATATATATATATAGACTAGCATGTAACCCATGCAAACACATGGATCATTTAAAATTAAATATAATTTTTATTATAAGAATATAAATAATTAGTCAAATTATTAAAAAAAAAATAGAATTTAACACATGCATATGTATTAATAAATTTAAATTTAAACACAATTTTTATCATAAAATATTAATAATTAGTCAAATCATTATTTAGAAAAAGTAAACATAATTAGTCACATATTAAAATTCTTACCTAAATTTAATACTACTTATGATCAATTTTTTTTAATTTTTAACAAAATAGAACGTATGATGATCTTTGTTGTGTGGTGATCTTTGTTGAGTATATAGGATTTTTTTTTTTTTTTTAATTTTATAGTTCATTAATATTAGATTCTTAGTATTTTGTACTAATTAACTCACTTGGCACAAAAATTAATAAACTTAAGTGGACACATGGCACAAACTTAAGTAAATAATTATGGTGTGATCTCCACACAAATTTAAACACATGGAGCAAAATTACACTCTAATTTCAAATTTTAATTTAACTTTCTCTGAGATTTGTCTATTAATATATACATATATATATATATATATAAAGTTAAGTTTTTGTGATGGAGTATCCTAAGTGAAAGCTAAGAGGTATTAAATATTTCATTGTATTATTTTTCTTTTAAATAAAGTCAAATTGTATACAAATATAAATAAAAATTCACAGTCAACTTGAATTTGTACATACAGCTTGCAGCATGCTCCATGCTTAGTCATAAATTGCTCCTAACTTGCACGCTATGAGCAACCTGCTTACAACTATTCATCCAAAGTAAAAATAAATAAAAGTTTTTCCATATAAATATAGGAGGTGAAGTTCATCTAGCAAGATCTCTCTCTCTCTCTCTCTCTCTCTCTCTCTCTCTCTCAAAACCCATCTGAGAATTTCAAAAAACCAATCTCCAACGCTTCGCTTTCCTCTCTCAACCCCGCTGTCGTTGCTGGCCTAGGGATGGCCATGGGTAGGGTATTCCCATACCCAACCCAATTAATTTATCCATGGATACCCAATTACCTTACCTAATTAGTATCCATACCCAATTGTTACCCAATTTATTTACCTATGAATATCCATACCCTACCAAAACCCAATTTTTATAAAATCACCAAATATGCTCAAAAACCACTAAAAAGACCAAAATATCCTCAAAATCTCTAAAATGAAAAAAATGCCCATGAAAACTCTAAAATGGTCAAAATATCCCTAATATCTCTAAAATCACTAATTATGCTCAAAAACCACTAAAATGACCAAAATATCTCAAAATCTCTTAAATGAGCAAAATACCCCCAAAATCACCAAATATGCTCAAAAACCACTTTAAATTACTTAAATAGCCCCTAAACCTAAAAAATGATCAAAATACCCTCAAAATCTAAAAAATGACTAAATACCCATGAAACCTAAAAAATGTCCAAAATACCCCCTGAAACCCAAAAATTATCAAAATACCCCCTAACCCTAAAAAATGACCAAAATACCCCCAAAACCTAACATTTGACTAAAATACCCCTCAAAACATAAAATTACCAAAATACCCTCCTAAACCTAAAAAATGACAAAAATACCTCCAAAACCTAAAAAATGACTGAAATACCTCTGAAACTTGAAAATTACCAAAATACCCTCCTAAACCTAAAAAATGACAAAAATACCTCCAAAACCTAAAAACTGACTGAAATACCTCTGAAACTTAAAAATTACCAAAATACCCCTCAAAACCTAAAAAATGACCGAAATAACCCCTAAACCTAAAAAATGATTGAAATATCCCCAAAACCTAAAAACTTATTGAAACACCCCTGAAACTTAAAAATTACCAAAATACCTCAAAAACCTAAAAATTGACCGAAATACCTTGTAAACCTGAAAATGACCAAAATACCCCCCCCAAAACCTATAAAATGTCCAAAATACTCCCGAAATCTATAAAATGACAAAAATGCCCCTAAAACCTATATGATGGTAAAAATACAAGATAAACCTAAAAAATGTCTAAAATACCCTTAAACCTATAAAATGACCAAAATACGCCCTAAACCCATGAAATAACCAAATATGCCCAAAACCTCTAAAATGATCAAAAATAACCCCAAACCTCTAAAATAACCAAAAATACCCAAAAACCTCTAAAATTACAAAAAATACCCCAAAACCTGTAAATTAACCAAAATAGTCCTAAACCTCTAAAACAACCAAATACCCCCAAAAAATATCTAAAATGACCAAAACACACTTGAAACCTTTAAAGTGACATAAATACCCCTAAACCTGCAAGATGACCAAAATACATTTGTAACCTCTTAAATTACCAAAATAGAAGTTTGGGGTATTTTGGTTGTTTTGAGGGTATTTTTATCAAGATTAAAGGTTCTAAGAATATTTCAATCATTTTGTAGGTTTTGAGGGAATTTTGGAAATTTTTTAGGTTTTGGGGTTATTTTGGTCATTTTTTAGAATCTAAGAGTATTTCAGTCATTTTTTAGATTACGGAGGCATTTTTGTCATTTTTTAAGTTTTAGGGGTATTTCGGTAATTTTTATTTTTGGAGCTATTTTGGCAATTTTATAGGTTTCTGAGGTATTTTGGTAATTTAAAGGTTTTGGAGGTATTTTGGTAATTTGAAGGTTTCAGGGGTAATTTTTTATGTTCGAAGGGTATTTTGGTCATTTTTTAGGCTTTGGGATCTTTTGGTCATTTTTTAGGTTTCAAGGTTATTTTAGTCATTTTATAGGGTTTGGTGTATTTTTATCATCTTATAGGTTTTAGAGTCATTTTTGTCATTTTATAGGTATTGGGGTATTTTGGTTATTTTATAAGTTTAAGGAGTATTTTGATCATTTTTTAGATTTAGGGGGGTATTTCGGTTATTTTATAGGTTTCGGGGGTTATTCTTGTCATTTTATATGTTTAGGGGTATTTTGGTAATTTTAAAGTTTCGGAGGGTATTTCAGTCATTTTTTAAGTTTATAGGGGGTATTTTGGTCATTTTTTAGGTTTTGACTGTATTTTGGTAATTTTTAGGTTTCGGGGGTATTTTGATCATTTTTTAGGTTTCAGTGGTCTTTCGGTCATTTTTTAGGTTTAGGGGTTATTTTGGTAATTTTTAGTTTTTGGGGGTATTTTGGTCATTTTTTAGGTTTCCAGGATATTTTGGTTATATTTTAGGCTTCATGGGTGTTGCAATAATTTTTTTTTTTAATGTTTTGGGGGTTTTTTGGTCATTTTTAAGTTTCAGAAGTATTTCGGTCATTTTTTAGGTTTAGAGGGTATTTCGGTAATTTTAAGTTTATGGGGGGGGTATTTCTGTCATTTTTTAGGTTTAAAGGGTATTTTGGTAATTTTTAGGTTTCGGTGGTCTTTCGGTCATTTTTTAGGTTTATGGAGTATTTAGTAATTTTTAGTTTTCGGGGGTATTGTGGTCATTTTTCAGGTTTCGGGAGTGTTTCGGTCATTTTTTATGTTTTAAGGATATTTTGGTAATTTTTAGATTTTGGGGGTATTTTGGTCATTTCCTAGGTTCAAAGTGCATTTTGGCAATTTTAGAAGATTTTAGGAATAATTTGGTCATTTTCAAGTTTTAGGGGTAATTTGGTAATTTTGATTATTGGTTAATTGGGTGGGTTGAGGTTTACCCATAATAATTTGGTTGAGTTGGGTTTGAGTTAGATCTAATTAATTAAATGGGTAATAATGAGTAAATGGGTAATATCCAAACCCTACCCAAAATATTTGGATAATATCCAAACCCTACTCAATTACCTTCTACCCATTAAGAACTGGGTATTACCCAAAATAATTGGATCGGGTAGGGTTGAATATCTATTACCCAATGGGTATGGCCAACTTGCTGCCACCACCACCACCCTCATACCAAGCCATCATTAGCAGAGTGCTTCTGGGCAACAATATACTTGGATGAACAATAGAGAAGACGAGGGGTTTGTTATGGAAAGGCTTGATAGAACTATTGCTAGTGTTGAATGGATCAATAAATACCCTTTGTACTCTTTTAAAAATCTCCCCATTATAAGATCTGACCATGGCCCCATTCTTTTGGACTTAGAGTAGCAAACACCTTTTAGGAAAAGACCATTCAGATTTGAACACATGTGGATCACTCATCCTAGCTGCAAGGAAATGATTAGTAAGGCTTGGGACATCCATACACAAGGGTCTAGAGCTGTGCAATTCAAAAATAAGCTTAATAATGTGAGGAGAGTAGCCATGGATTGAAATAAAAAGGTGTTTGGGAGAGTGGAAACTGAAATCTGGAGGAAGCAGAATCAGTTGCAACAAACACAAAATGCCATCAATACTACTGAGGATATTAGGAGGGAAAGACTGGCTAGGGAAGAGTTGGAAGAGCTTCTAAATAGGAAAGAATTAATGTGGGCCCAAAAAGCTAGGTCCAAGTGGATTTTGCAAGGGGATAGGAACACCAAGTATTTCCAAACTGTCATAAAACAAAGAAGGGGCAAGTATAGAATTCTTCAGATGAGGGATGACCAAGGTAACCTTACTGATAATTTTGAGGAAGTGGAAATTATTTTTGCTAATCATTTTAAAAGGAACTATGAAGGCACCTCAAATAGAAGTGTAAATGATATTGTCTAGGAGTTTCAGGGTCTACCAATCTCTATCTTATCTGATCAACAAATCAGCTATCTGAATACCCCTATTTCTAACAAAGAGATAGAGGACACTACATTCCAATTAGGATCCCATAGAGCCCCTGGCCCGGATGGAATTCCTGCTTTCTTTTTCCAACACTTTTGGGATATTGTTAAACCTGATGTAATTAGTACTGTTTCTTCCATTCTAGTTCCTTAGGGAGGTCTCTTAATCATACTTTGATTACCCTTATCCCCAAAATCAGTTTTCCTCAAGGGGTGTCCCATTTCAGACCTATTAGCCTTTGTAATGTGCTATACAAAATCATTTCAAAGATTCTAGTTAATAGATTGAAACCCTTCATGGATTCCATTATATCCCCTTATCAAAATGCTTTTATCCAAGGTAGGAATATTTCGGATAATATCCTCCAAGCTCATGAGATTATGCATACACTTAAAAAGAAGAAAGGTAGAAATACAATTTTGGAGCTTTAAAGATTGATATGAGTAAGGCATACGATAGAGTGGATTGGAATTTTTTTAGGGCAGTGCTTATAGTCATAAAATTTGATGCTAAATGGGTACTTTGGATTATGAAATGCGTCACTTCTGTCAGATACACTCTCTTGGTGAATGGGAATTTAACTTCTACTTTTGTTCCTACCCAAGGTTTGAGACAGGGAGATCCCTTATCCCCATATCGTTTTTCTGCTATGTGCTAATATTCTTTCAATATCTTTAATACAGGTTGAAAGCACAAGGAGAATTCACAGGGCAAGGGTGGGTAGAAAGGGTCTTTACTTTACTCATTTGCTTTTTGCTGATGATTCCTTGCTTTTTTTAGGAAAGATAATCACTCTTTAAGAAATCTGCAATGCATCTTGGACTAGTATTCTAATATCTCAGAGCAGAAAATCAATTTGGGGAAATCTGACCTTTTTTGCTCCCCAAATATGCCAAAGGAAACTCAAGAAGCTATTGCTCGAGAAATTCAAGTTAATCTAGTGCAATGTCTAACAAATACTTAGAAATCAATTTTAAGTTGAGAGGAAATAGGATTGCTGATTTTCAATTTCTAATTGACAAACTCAATTCTAAACTGCAAGGTTGGAAAGTAAGGTTGTTGTCTTAGGCAGGAAGGGCTACCCTTATTAAATATGTTCTGTAGTCTCTGCCTTTATACACTTTCTCTTGCTTTAAGGTGCCTGAGTATGTTTATACCAAAATGGACTCCATTGTTAGAGCCTTTTGGTGGGGACATGATCCTGGAGAAAGGAAGCTCCACATGCTCAATTGGGATAATATTTGCCATCCAAGACACTATGGAGGCCTTAGGTTTAAGAAGTTTCATCTTATGAACCAAGCTATGCTGGCTAAGCAATATTGAAGAATCATTCAGCATTCTAATTCTCTGTTGGCAAGAACCTACAAGGTTAAATATCATCCTACTTGCTCAATCCTAGAACATTCAGCTAAGCCACATCATTCCTGGTATTGAAGGAATATTAGAAATCATGGGAGTAAAGTTCTGAGAGAGGGCATCTAGTGCGTAGGAAATGGATATAACATCCCTCTTAATCACCTTGATTGGTTTCATACACCTACTCTGGATTTGTCCAACCCGAGGCTTCCTACAGGTATAGTAGGGGACTTGATTAATCATAATACCAAGTCTTGGAAAGTGGACTTAATTAGAAGTACTTACCCCAACCAGCAAGCATTGAAAATCTTACAAATCCCAAATTCCAAGACTAGAGCTGTTCAAGACAAATTTCTGTGAAAGCATGCTAAGAATGGGGAGTACCAGGTTAAATTTGCTTATGAGCTGTTACTAAAGGAGGGGGAAGGTTTATCTCATTTTGAGCAAGATCGGAGAGGAGTTTGGAATAGATTATGGAAGGTGCAGGTTCCTTTGAAAATTATTACCTTTGTGTGGAAGCTTCTTAAGGACAGCTTGCCAACCGTGCTTGCCTTAAAAACCAGAGGCATCATTATAGATGGCTTATGCCCTATGTGTAATGCGGAAGAGGAGTCTTCAACTCACCTCTTCCTGTTGTGTCCTTTTGCTAGGGCCATTTGGCATGGTTCAACTCTATCCGTACACACTTTTGATCTTAGTACTTTATCTATCTATCAGTGGTTAAAATCTATATTATTTAATCTCAAAGGGAAGGATGATATTTCGATGGCTTATCTTCAGGCTATTTTCACTACATTATGGTCCATTTGGACCTATAGGAACAGGGTGATCCACCAAGGAATTTGTCCTAATCCCCTAGAGGTTATTCTAATAGCACAATCTTTATCTTGCAGGTACAAAAGCACTTTCTCCAATTCTGCCCAGGACCTTAGTGCTGCAGCAACAACACCCTCAGTGTCACGGACAACAGCAGACCATCAGCAATGTCCAGCAGGATCATGGGACCTAATTATTAAGATTGCTGGTGCCAAGGGTCAAAGAAATCAAAGATGAGCTTTTGCCTATAATGCCAATAATATAGAGGGAGTATGTGTCTTTTCTGGTGCAGCTAGTACGTTGGCAAAATCATCCACAGGGGCCTTGTTTGAAGCTATGGTTGCTGCTGGTATCACAGCTAGAGATCATGGTTTTCATCATCTTTTGTTTTTGACTGATAGTAGGACTGTAGTTCAGGTTTTTAAGAAGGAAAAGGCAACTGATTGGCTTGATTCCGTCAGATTAGTTGATCTAAATTCCCTTAAGCTTCAAGGTCTGAACTGTAATGTGTTTTGTGTGCCTCCTATAGTGGTTAATGCTATCAGGTATATAGCAAAGAAGGCAACTGTTTTGCCTGTGAACACTACCTGGTTTAATCCAGCATTTTGTAACTAACGTTCTCCCTTGAATGGTATTAAAAAAAAAAAAAAAAAAAAAGGCCAATTTTTTTTTACAAATAATTCAAAAAAAAAAAAAAAAAAAAAAAAAAGGCCAATTTTTTTTTACAAATAATTCAATACTTGGGGGATGATGATTTGAATTCTAGATGTTTCTGTTGAAAACACTAAGATGTGCCAACTAATGAACTTAATTTAAGATAATTATGTCCTAACAAAATAAATAAAGTAACCAATTTATCTATTTTGTGATTGGGTATAGACCTTAATGGGATCAAATAAACTAACACTTAAAAGGGTTTGAGGAGTAATTTCATCCAAACACACTTGAAAGAAATCAGCACTTTTCATTTTCATTTTCATTTTTGAATAATTGATCTTGAGTTCAAAGGGAATTGCAATACGCCAAGGTATTACTAAATTTCTTTATTTAGTCTAACTCCAAATTGGGCAATATAGCCTATAGGAAACATCAAATTGCAATAAAGTATTCAGAGTAAAACAAAAATTACTACTATAAGACTTAATGTAATTTTTATTTTTTATTTTTTTAGAAGTAACCTGAATATTTCATTGAGAAAAACACAGCAATAATCAGCTAAAAGTACAATATTTAAGTATGGAAGAATATCCTCCATCCACACAGATCAACTGCTAACATATCTTGAATGTCTAACAATGTTTTAAGTTATAGGCTTACCTTGTCTACATATATGAGAAAAACTAAAACCGTTAAAGGATATCATCATTTGAGATTGTACTTTAATGTGGATTTTCGAAGAATATGATCGTTTGAGTAATGGGCTTCAGCACTTTTGACCCATTAGTCAATCACTGGGCCTAGGAAGAGGAGTTCCACTTAGAAAGGAACGAAACAGTGAAAGGGCCTGTGAAGGAGATGTGAATGGAACCTCATGAGCTGCACCCCTAACTGATGCATATGTGAGAAATGTCACATTCTTCCCCTCTTTTAAGCCACCAAATGATTGAGACCAGCCACCCACCTACAATTACAATTCACATTTCATTAAATTTCTGTGACTGAATGAACAATAACTACATTCTTTGTGGCTCTGCCAAATAGTGTTTACTTCACCAAATGCCACAATTTGAGACTTTGTTTAAATCTGTTAGTTTGATGTATTTGAGTATTTTAAGGCTTAGTATTAACAAAGTTGTTAAAAATACTTAGTATTCTCAAAAGAAAAAATAGTGAGTTAATCCCACATTGAAAAATGAGTGTGAGTAAAAAATGTTTAAAATCTATGATGTGTATCCAAGAGTTATGCCATTTTGGATATACACCACTCTAAGTTTTTTTTAAAAAAACCTTCTCCCCGTGTGTGTGTTAAAAATACTTAGTATTCTCAACAACAACAACAACAACAAAAAAAAAATCAATATTACAAATTTTAATAGATCAACAGTTGAATGAAATTCCAATATTTTTATTAAGCCTAACAAATGACTTTAACCCAATGAATCAACCCAACACTAGTTGGTTTGGGTTGAATTTTTGAGCTGCAATAGGTTGGATTGGGAATTTCTCAATCCAAAGAAGCTAGGTTGGGTTGAAAATACCCCTTACCCAATTCAAGCACGCCCCTGCGTATAATCTAATTATGTTAATTAAAAATTGTTAAGATCAATCTACCTTCACTATATTTGAAGCTATTTAAGATAAGAAAGCTAGTGCCATTGTGTTTGTCCAACCTTTTAAAAAAAAAAAAAAATTAAAAAAAAAGTACTGAGAGAATTACAGAATTATATACATACCTGCTTCTTGTCATACCAAGTACCACATTTTGTAAAAGGTGATAGCTTCAAATCCTTCACCAGCTTGTTAGCAATTATTCTTGTTTGAGTGAGAGGAATTTTGGAATCTTGGTCACCACTGTTTGATGTAAATGTACTCATAAACTTTTCAAGAAAATGTCAAGGAGAACTGGAAAACTACTCAAGTGTTCCACTTCCAATTTTGTAGTTTTGGATGTCAATAAAATGTAAAGAGAAAAATCAATACTTAGAAGTTAATTGTGATGTTTTAGAACCTGTAAAGCATGATAGGAATGCCAGCCTTTATAAGGTCTGAGATGAGGGGTATGAGGTTCATGTCCAAGTTATCTTCCTGATATTCAAGAGGCCTACAACTTTTACACGTTTTGATTAACTAATCTATAAATCAACTTGTAAGTAAACTACGAAGCAAACCACTAGAGAATTTCTTTTTACTCACACACACACTGAAAGAGAAAGAAATAGACCCTGTACAGAAGTTCCAATGGGAGGGCAGGTGAGTTATGTTGGCATGCATTGCCTTCTGAACTTGAGGCTTGTTTAGATAGGTGAATACCCTTCCATCAAGGCATGGATCCCCTCTGGTTCCCCTGCTAGCAAACTGTCCAGGGCCACAAAGACTCCTCATTACATATGTGTTTGGTTTAGCTTTTATCTAGAGCTTATTTAGTTTATTTGTTTATACCACATCTTTTTATTGCATCATTTTTCTTGGTACATTTGTACTTTTACCTACTTTCAGTGAATAAGCCAATCCAAGTATCCAACCATACGCTTATAATGCACAATTCGAACTCAATGTTATTAAACATCATAAAACATTGTGTATGCCATTGCACGAATCTTCCCACGCTTCCCCTTGGGCCTAAATTGCTCAGCTGAGCTTGATGACAAGCAATTTGGGAAGAGGAGGTCATCATGAGCAACATCTGCGCTAATTTCATCTGAAGCTCTTTTAAACACATCTTTGCATCCTTGAGACAATTTCCCGTGGACGTCTTCACTAAGATATTTTGAGTCATTGCAGACAGAATTCTTCAACATTAGTGTTTCATCAGATATTGCTCCATGTGACCACAAGTAGTCGCCAGCCTGCACCCTAATGTCTAGGTCCAAAAGTGGATTTCCAAGCTACAAACAACAATGAGAGTAAAGTTATTGTTATTATTAACAACATTGTAATCCAGAAAGTAACTTTTTAGCTCTCACTAATATTGGTCATTACAGCAATGGCTCTCAGCTTGATTGGTTTGATATTTGGATTCTTATTGTACTCTATCAACAAGGCTGCAAGCTGTGGGATGTAGTGGCCTGCAACCAAAGATGTCAATATTGAGATAGCTGAATTTAATGATCATATCTAGAAGTTTCAATGATTGTTTAGGTGCACAAAATCTTAATCTTAGAGCTTATACCTATAACGTTTCATCTATTTTCTTCTTAAACTAATTAGCAAAAGAAATCCCAAATCCTAAAAAGCTTGGAGCTTTTTAACAAGTGTGGACTCAACATTTATGGTTTTAACTGTTTAAATGGGAGACGGAGTGGAGACAGAGTTCCAACTTAGGCTTACTTGCTTTCATATCATCAAATATTGTCACTTTTTTCTAAAGTTTAAGCTCTTAGGAATAGGTAAACTTAATTATTTAACCAATACTCTAACAATTTTCAATAATCATAATCATGAAATTTGAGGGATAGCAAAAACAAATCATAATTACCTGCATAGCTTTCACCAGTTAAAAACAAATCGGAGTCTTTGTAGTTTGGGAATTCTTCCAGCCAGTTTATTAAAAATATCAAATTATCTTTGGCTGTTAACAAAAAAAAAAAAAGATTATGTATTGAAAAGTTTGAGAAATATTAACAAATGCAGAACACAGAAGTAATACTACCAATAGTTAAATGCACATATACTCGTCCGAGTATCATTCCACCCTAAGAAATCCGAGCTTGTGTTTGAGTAGGAAAATCCAACCCCAATAGGTGACTCAACATATAACATGTTTGATTCTATCCAAATATTTCATTATGAAGTCAGTATAGCATGGCAAACTTTTTTTTATTAAAAAAATAAAATAAAATAATAATAATAATAATAATAACTGGCTATATAATGAACTGATATAAACACATTTACCCAAGTTCCATGAATATTTATTCTTGACAAGAAGTCCATTATCCCCAGGTTGGAAAGGACCATGTTCCATAAATGCACCATAACCAAGGTAAGATCATCCAGGGCCTAGAATCAAGCATAAAACAACATTAAGTGTCATAATATATGAGCAAAGCAATGATATACAAAAATTTCACAACTTTTTTCATGACTTGCTAAGACGGTAAGTTAAGATTGGTTAAGCATTACATTCACAAGAGCTTATCAGTGACACTACTTTTATTGTACACAAATCACAAAATGTCACTTCAACAATTGTGAAAAAAAGTGGCAAAATTTATTGTATGAGTAGACTTATTGATATATAGTATTAGTGACCATATAGCAAGAAAGATGATTAAATAACTCAGATAATAACCTCCATTGAGCCACAGGATCAAGGGTCTTGAAAGTGGGCTCGCTGATTTTGCTTCAACAAAGTAATAGAATAGAGCTCGGCCATGCTGAGCATCTGTAGTAATGTAACCAGAAAACTGTTTGAAAGAAACATTGGTTGGCTGTCCAGGGAGGGCTGTTACCACCTCTGCAGAAGACTTGGAATAGAAGGAAAAGATCAACACAAAGAACCAAAAAGCCATAAGAAAGATGGACGAAGGGAAAAGATGTCGGTGTTATAGATGGTGTAAATAGCATTTTTCCTATGTAGTTATATATAATTTTGTTTGGGAATAACACTGAAATCAACGTATTATGCGCTTCTTCTTCTTTTTTTGGTCAAACAAGGTTTTGTGCATATTCTTGTATTTGTTCCGTAGTCCATCCATATAAGATGAAAATTTCTTCTAATGCCAGGTTCCATATTTTGTCCAATGTTTGGAAAACGAAAATGGGTGAAGTTGGATGCATTATTATTATAAAGTTTTTGTGAGCATCCTAAGTGAAAGTTTTTTTTTTTTTTTTTTAAAAGAAGCAAGTGAAAGTTAAGAGGTATAAAATATTTCATTTTATTATTTTTATTTTAAATAAAGTCAAATTGTTAGATTTTAATTGAATTTCAATTATAATCTAATTTTGAATCATGTGTCTCATTTAAGTTTCTTAATTTGTGTTCCAATTGAGTTGTTAAGTTCAAAAGTCGAGGAGTCCATCACGCAAATTCATGACATTGTTTGGCTAAAAATACAAATAGTCACCTTGATTAATAATGATTGATTTTTGTCTAATTGCTTGAATAACCCTCTTTCGAGAGCAAGTTCAAGGCTTTGAACAGTCGTCCTAGAAGGAAGGCATGCACACTACTATAATGTCCGTACAAGCATTATGGAGAGCCTTCGATGTTAACTTTGATATGAGGTTGCTCTATTGTAAATGAGTGCTTGAAGTTGATGAAGAACACAATAGGGATCTTTGATTTGGTATAAAATTTATCCTCTTTCTCTCTATCTCTCTTTGTTTATTATATTTGTTAAATTATTATTCTCTTTGTTCACTTCTAAATTAATCTTGAAAGATGGTTTTTTCCTATGCAAATGTGAATGATTTATTATTCATTCGCATTGTTTTAGGACCCACAAGATATATCAAGCCTACAATCAAATACCACCAATACAAGGACAAGAGCTCCAGGAGAGAGCAAAGATTTCACTTTCTTATCCTTTCTCATAAACATCACAAAGCCAAAGCCAAAACTAAGCGATGATTTAGCCTCACCAACTTCTATGTTTCTTACGGTGTATGTTGTTTTCTTTTTCTATTACCTTATTTATTTATTTATTTATTATCAATTTCTTCTTAAAAAAACCCATATACTATATCCCATGTTTTTCAGTGTAAGGCTCAATTAGATTGATTTCAATATTTAAAATGGTTATCTTAGTAGGAGATAGAGGAATGTGCAAATATCTTTATATTTATACTAATCGCTTTCCCTCTCCTTGGAAGATCGACAGTTCTTATTCCTTTTAAGGGTTTTTCAATTTTGGAAAATTATACTATTTGGTTTCCCAACCCTAAAAATTGTATTTTTTTTGTTTTGTTTTTTTTTTTTTTTTTTTTTTTCTCAATTTGTGTTCAAGAAAATGCTTGAATGTGGCGGAACCCAAATACCCAAATATTTACTATAAGCTTAGTTGTCTATCCATTTGTTAGTCTCTATCTTTCAAACTATTGAATACTTTGTTTTGTAGAATTATTTGAGTTGTGCTTGATTTCATCTTGGTTTCACTAATTTTTGCAAATAAGCATGAGTGGTCTTTTTTCTATTAAATAAGCAATGTCACACTCAAAAGTCATTGGTTTGTAAGTGAAGCGTTAATTTGCGTGCCCATTTTAAGATTTTGCATATTAAGTTTTTTTTTTTTTTTTTTTCGTAGGGTGCATATAATCTGTAGGAATTTTTATGGTTTTTGGTGTTTTAGCTGCTTTTAGGAGGACTAATTTTGATATTGTCAAGTCACTGTGGCATTATTTATGTTGTTGTATCATCACACTGTAGCAATTTCTTAATTAATGGTTTTTGCCTTTTTGAGGGGTTTTTTTTTGGGGGGGGGGGGGAGTTTAAAGAAATTAAGACATCATTATTGAACTGGAAAGAATTAATCAATTTCTGTTTTCCTTTTAGCTACTTTTTTTAAAAAAAGAAAATTATTGCTACTTGATTAGAAAGATACCCATGTTCGAATTTCACCTTATTATGAGAAAATGAGGTGTCTACAAAGGTGCCTCAAATTTATGTCTTATCCAACTTTTCTTCAATGGTCACAATGTGCATTTTGCATTTTGTAATTTCCTTAATTTTATACAAGCTTGGATATATAATTTGACATGATTGTAAAGCATGCCTAATATGTGTAATTCTTTAAGTGAGTGAGAATTAATCTCCCTTCCCCGGTTTTCATGGGCTATCTCATTTTAAATGAATAAAAAAAAAATTATGGGGCCTCAAAATTATGTTCCCCCATAGTGCTTCTTCCCTAGAACTTGGTTGCAACATTAAGGGTATGTTCGGTCGACTGTAATAAGCATTGTAATGTAATAGGCTAATAGCTATTTATATGGTTTAGCTATTTTTTAGTTTGGTTATGTTTTTATTACAAGAAATAGTCATTCCTTATGAATAGCTATTTTTCAAAATGAGGAATAACCATTTCTCTTCGAAATGGTTGTATTAACTATTCCTTAGTAAGTGCAATAATTTCAAAACTTAATACATTTCCAAATAAACAAACTTTCCATATACATCTAACAATTATAAAAATAAATAAATAAAATCATAAAAAAATAACACATATCTTTCTTAAGTTTAAAAAATAACAATTTTTAAGGAGATATAATTGTATGATTGAGATATTTCTTAAAATAAATCTTAAGCTTTATTCTAATTTTATAACTCACAAGCAAACTTATGAATATGTTTAGTTATTACATTAAAACATTTTATTCCTAATAATAAAGATTATAATTTATGTTGTAATCCTTATTCAATGTACCAAAAATACCCTAAAACCACACATTTTAATTAAATTTTGATATTTTGAGTCCAAGTCCATTTCATTATTTTCTTCTATGCTTGCAGGAATTAATGAAATTTAACAAGTTTTAAGAAATCCACTGCAACGTGTACGTACGATTTAATGGAAACAATTGCTTATCTATCACACATTGTGAGTTGTCCCATTATTGCTCTATTTAGTTTCATATACTACTATTAAAGAACAATATGGATTCTACTTACAGAACAAAATTTGATTTTCAATTCCATGTCCTTTACTTTAGTTTTTCTTACACAAATTTTGGTTTCATTTTTGCAACGTTATTGCACAATATATTACTAGACATAATAGTCAAACAGAAATGGAATTGTAATAAACTTAATTATGATTGAAGATTAAAAAATGTTGTTGGAAACACTTAAAGTAGAACAAAGTGTGAGTTTATAAATTTGTCTTTAAGTATGTGAGTTTTGTGAGATGCAAACTTACATTTAAAAAATACTTGGATAGTATCTTCAAGAATTCTTTTCTGCTTATTGTACTTTTTTGAAGGTTTTTCCTATATTCCTAATAATTTTTGTTTTCCATTCCAGAGAAACCATGTTTGACCCATGATTGTCATTGCTTTGCTCTTTGGAATCAAAACTATAAGAGAAAATCCAATTAGATTTTAAATTGGATGTCTAATTTAGTGTCATATGTCCTATTTAAGTTTTCAATTTTTGTGCTAAGTAAACTATTGAGGGTAAGATACAAGGGAGTTGATTTTTTTTTTTTTTCTTTTTTAATTTCACTAAAGGATTTTTAAATGGACCGCATTTGTAATGCTCAATGTACAAACCGAGACAACCACCTTATCATTATTACTGATAAATGTTTTTGTGCTGTACTAAAATACGGGTTATATGCTACTATAAATAATATAAATAAAAATTTATCGTCAACTTGAATTTGTACATGCAGCTTACAGCATGCTCTATGCTCAGTCATAGATTGCTCCTAGCTTATACGCTGTGAGCAACCTGCTCACAGTTATTCATCCAACCTTCTATTTAAGCATTAAGGTACAGATTCAGTTATTTAAGCATTAAGGGTTAAGTTCATCTACATACAACCTTCTATTTAAGGTACAGATTCAGCACCAGTAGACACAACGGACAGTCGCACTAACTTTATGCACAAGCAACGAAATATACAAGGTTTTTTTTTTTTTTTTTTTTTAATGAACGAAATATACAAGGTTTATACTTTATAGTACCATCATTCACCCTATAAAACATTAATGTACAGTACATTTATGCTACTGCCCCACCAAAATCTTATCTGGCAACAGACTCCAGAATCAACCCCTGGTTTAACTTCTGGCATTGCCAACTTTTTTCCAGACAATCACTGCGGTGTAAATTTCGTTCACTCGTCAACTTGCATGGGAAAGTCCTATCTGATGGAATTGAAGTCAAAGAAAGCTGCACCACACACAACATTTCTTTTCAAGCTGTCTCCAAGTAATCAAACATTCCATCATGGGGAAGAGAGCGCCCCCCCTCCCTAGCCCAATCAGTTCACTGTCACAGAACAGAACAGAGCGGATATTAAGAAACCTTGGTCTCCTAAGAAAACCCCTTTTATAGTTTTGTCTCTCCTGGAGGTACAAAACAAGTAATCATACTACTTGTGGACCTATACACCTCCCTAGCTAGGTACCATAGTTATAGCTCTAATTTTACATAGAATTTTGCTAATATGTAGGCTAAAGTACACAATAATTAATTACTTTTAAAAATATTTTTTTAAAAATTAAAAAAATATTGACAATTTTGTCAATTATCAAAAAAAATATTTTCAAAAATAAATGAGGACAAGCATTAACCGAATTCCTATACATATATCTTTTTTGCCCTCAGTGGAAGCAGCAGGTACCTATTGCTTATCGTGTAATAGAAGGAAAGGAATAGTCCCAGACACCCAGTTGTATATAGATGATGCTGACAATTGACTCAATTCACTTTCATGCTCAATTTTCCAGTGAACTTCTCTTTGTTTCTTTTTCTTTTTTCTGGTTCAGAGTATGTACATAAACTGTAGAGAGAAAAAAAGGATCTAGTCCCTCGTGTCCCACAGGAAAAAAGTTTTTTAAGGGGGAAAAAAAAGGATGAAGGAAAAGAACCGCAAGAACAAGATACAAAATGAAACAAAAGTTTCGGTGCTGCAAGGACTGGACATTATCAGCCAGTGTCAACATAGGTGAGATCATTTATCCACAATCTTTGGCCCTTTGTAAGGTGCTCCATCTACAGTCAAGTCCTCAGGTTTCTCCCTCTCTTGAAGCCATGCATAACCTTCCCTATCCTCTTCAGGCACTGAAACCCCATCAACTGAAATTTCAAAGAGAAAAAGGTAATTAAGATTTTGTATCAAGTAAAAGGCATTCCTCCCCACCATTTGAGTAACAAAGAGTGTTATAGTATAATCAAACGTGAAGAGGCAATGTGCTACCTGCGAAATTGGTGAATGGAAATTCAAGATAATATGTGCAATGCCGGCCATCAGGATCAGAATATGGAGGGCCAAGCACATCCAGCACTGCACACGCTGTCACTGCGGTGAAGCAGTGCATGTTGCCTCCATCAGCTGGGTAAAGGATGGAGGTGTTGCAAGGAGCAGTAATGTCTGAGTCGACCTTAACCTTAGCCAAACGAGCAGCAGGTGCAGTGACTGCATCATCAAAAGCATGTCAAATAATGTCAAAGAAGGGAAAGCATTGAAAGTAAAATTTTTGACCGAAAGGTGAAAACTTGGATCAAACTGCTAGCCACTATCTGATCCATCAAACTTCATTGACTAAAAAAAAAAAAAAAAAAAAAAAAAAATGCTAGCCACTATCTGATCCATCAAACTTCATTGACTAAAAAAAAAAAAAAAAAAAAAAAAAAATCAGAGATGGATTTCTAAATCAATAAGGACATAAAGTATAGCCTCTACAAAACTGCAAGAAGAAAACAGGATGCGTTTGTCATACCAGAACATTTCTTGAACCATCAAGATGTACGGTGCTACAGACATATAAATCGATAAAGTTCTCCTTTAACCCATTATGACAATTTTCCTCCAACCCATTATCTTGGAGTTCATAAGACCATACACATGTATTAAATCACATGATTTATTAAATCATTTAAACGAGTCACATAACTATTAATTAAGTAGTGGTGAAAATTTTTTTAAAGTTGAAATGTTGAGGATTGGAGGAACTTTCCCCCAAACTGATCCGGAGGAAAATTCTATCTCATACAAAAATATCATATTTTCTTTAATCTCCCACTAGACACCTTCATAAGGCCCTTTCTTATATAATTATTCCTTCCCTCGTTCTTTAAGGAGCCTAATTTTTGCAACGTATGTTAACACCAAATGGAAAAGCAAGAGTTACACTAAGAATGCTTTGGCATCTGCAAGCGTGTAGTGGTAATTCAAACTGTGCTTATCATCTACAGAAACATATAAACAATGCCATCTGTGTATATGAGAAACTGTGAGATAGTAAAACTTTAAAGGAAAGACCTACTTTCTGACGGATTCACATCAGCAGATGCGTTGCTAGGGGCATCGGGGGCATCGGCTACCCAATCATATGATTTGATGTGCATTGTCCCAAAGAGCAGTTTACTGAAAACTGTCATTCCGGGGTGATTGTGAAGTGGAAGAACACCTGATGGTGGCAAGCAAAAGATCCCCATCTGCAACGATTGAAAAGATTTGAGAACCACATCTATCATAAGGTACTAATTTTGTCTCATCACTGCGTGACAGCACCTCAGAGAAGCCTACATACCGAGAATTTGTCACTCTCATAGAGGTGCAAGTATGTAATTTTCGGGGTTCTCCGAGCCAACTGTGTCCCGAAATACAGCATCTCAGGAGTGAGGCCAACATCCTCCGGCCTCATTTCATCTGCAAGCATGAAGTTGGGCTTGTAAGCATCAAGGACAAACAGACGAAGGTTCATGTCAGTAATGAACAATTACAAGTCCTATGCTATTACAATTTAAGCCATACGTTTCGAATTTCCAAAATATCATTAATCATAAAAGACAAAAAATAGAATCTTGTCTACAGCAGCAAAGACATTCAAGGGAAGCGTGGGTGGCCCCTTTTATAAGCCATTGTCACATTTGAGACCAAGACAAAAAGAAAACTTTCCTGAAATCCTGTGCTAGCCTTTAAAATAAAGCCACGTAGTCCCACTCCCTATGCTACTAAAAAATGGAGAACTTAAAAGCAGCGTAAAAGAAAACAAACCAGTGTGGTCTGATACCCAAATGCTCCCACCAGATTTATGCTAATAGAAACTACCAATTGAAGACAGTTCAATTCAATTGAGGATCTTTATTGCATAACCATTTTGCACAAACTTTTCATTTTCTCAAGTTCCAACATCCCCCAATCTAGAGACACAGGAAACCTCGCACAGTAAAGAAATACATGCTTACTTGATGCATTTTTTTTAATGCTCGTAGCATATAATGCGCATCTATATATCCTCAAAAAACAGAAATAAATATTGAGAATCCTTGCACCACACAAATTCATAAGATAAGGAAAAGCATAAGAAATCCCTATTGAAGCTTGGTGTAAAAAAAAATTACAGCAAAAAACAAACTCAACACGCAAGTTGAGAATTGACACTATTGTAAGAATAATGGTATCAGTTAGATAGATCCTACTTAAATGATATTGCATTCTAAGTCAGAAATCATAAAATAAGTATCTCCAAAAGCAGCAAATAGCCCTCAAATATTCACATATTCAGATAATATTATCACTAAAGTGAAATTATAAACCTCAACCACTTAAAAACCCGAATATTATCAAAATTTCAAAGAAAAACATATACCAGTTAATGTAAAACCCATCAAAAAGCTTGAATTCGACCAAATTTTAATACCCTTAAGCACAACCATATGAATATCTTACATTTGAGCATGAAATTCAATTCAAAAACAATTAAGGAAAAAAAAAAAAAAAGCATACCCAAAACAGCTCTCAGCCGTTCGATATCTTCAGAACAAGGCACAAGCCCAGGCCCACCATTGGCAAACACTTCCTTACAAATCTCAAATAGCTTCTGAACCGGCAACATCTTCTTCTTACGTCGCCGGCTCCTCTTAGGCCTGGAATTCGGACTCGTGTTCGTGGCCGTAGACAATTCACGAAATTCTTTACCTTTACGATCAGCCCGAGTCGTCTCAATCCCCATTCAACCTCAAAATTCACACAAAATAGCTCAGTATACAAGCCCAACACACCCACCTCATAAAAAATGCAAAATTGCGATCTGGGTATTGACCCAAACACGAATTGAAGAACTGGGTATTGCTCAAAAACACCAAAAAACTATCTGGGTATCGACCAAAGTTCCAAACTTTCAAAGAAATGGCTAGAAACCAGAGAAAACAGAGGAAAACAGAGTACGGAAAACTGAGCAATATATTTTATACCTATTACTAATGATGTTTCTACAACAGTAGTATTGTTGTACAGAGAAGTTAAGGGTAAAAAAAGTCGAGAGATGCGCGAATTGGCATCCTCTTCTCTGTAGTTGTTGTTGTAGAAGGGGATAGTTGGTGAAGATTGAAGAGAGAATATAAAGGAGGAAAAGAAGAGGAAGGCTTTTAGGGTTAGATGAAAGGGAGAGAAACAGTCGGTTTTTGAAGGAGAGAAAAAACCAGGGGCCATGGTTTGCTTTCCAGTGGGCTATTCCAACAGCGGATTTTTATCTATATACCTCTCTCTCTTTTTTTCCTTTCCTGAATTTTGGTCCTTTCCTTATTTTTTTGCCCATCTTATATTCATTTTTCACAGTCTACAACTCACTTTAAACGAGGAAATATTCTAATATTAAAAATGTTTTGGATAAAATAAGGAAAGCCTTTTTTTCTTTTTTTTATTTAATGTTTTTTAAACATCGTCAGTATTTGAGTATCTTGTTGTAATTTCATACCCGACCATACGACTTGGGAAAATTCAAAATCTGGCTATGTTTTTTTAATATGCTACATGGAGTTATTAGACGGAAAAATCTTGTTACACATTCAATATTATACACTTTGTACATATCGAATCTTGAATTGCATACGTAATATCCGCAATAAAACATGAACAATGACGATACGTACGGATAATATACACTAATAAGTATATAATAATCATTACTTTTCTTAAAATACCATCAATTTATTTTGAAATAAGTGAATTATAATTTGTTTTGTCATCAACATCTAAACAAATGTTGTATATAACTAATTTAGTATTTATTTTATTTACTGATGTCATGGTAAGATCCAATCTACCAATTTCAAAATGGATGGATATGATTTTAAGAACTCCACAATGGAGTTGCCCTAACAATTCTAAATAATCTTCTTTTTTTTTTTTTTTCTTTTTTTACCTAAATGGCCTTAACTTCCTTCTCAACAAACCAAAAAAAAAAAAAAAAACCTTAACTTAAACTTTCTTCCCTTGCCAAAAATCTTGTGGATTCAACTAGTTGACACCTTTTTAGTGTTTCTAACGGAGACATAAAGTGTACAAATGCCACTTCTCGTGTTGTAGCTATCATATTATTAATATATATATTTCCCTTAGTTTCTTCTCTCTTTTTTGGGCAAATTACATTTTTTTTTTTTAACTTGAAAATGGCATATTAGATCATATATTTATGGATGGTTTGAAATTAAACCCTATTGTTTTAAATTTTTCAAATTAAAATATGAAGTTTAAGATTATTAGGTTATGTTTGGTAATAGTTTTTGTTTTCTAATTTCAAAAACTTGTTTTTGGGAATATAAAGAAAAAACAATTTTCTTGTATTTTTTAAATAAAAAACATGTTTAGTTAGTTGAAATTAAAAAAAAAAAAGTTTTTTGAAGAAAAAAATAGAAAATACTAAAGTATGTTGTTATTAGAATTTGAACTTTAATGCTAACTCATTAAATAAGACAAATTCATTAAATTAAATGCATATTTTCATTTACTTTTAAAAATTAGAAATTGAAAATATCATTTTGCATATTTTTAGTTTTCTTCACAAATTGAGTTTTGAGATCAATTTTTGTTTTCCGTCCATTTTAAGTTGCCAAACAAGTTTTTTAGTTTCAAAAATAGAAAATTATTTTTGAAAATAAAAAATAAGAGGAAAAAACAGTTACCAAACATACCCTTACCTTCTCAAAAGAAAAAAGAATAAGATTATTACAAATTAAACCTCATAGTTTCATTAAATTAAAATCAAACCCTAATCTTTTCATATATATTTAAACCCTCAATCAAATTACCAAAACAAACCCCAAAAGTACATTGTTTAAATTAATGCAATTTGATTGGATTTGAAACTAGAAAAATAATAAAGTTTACCTTGTAACAGTCTTAAATTATAGGGTATACTTTGAATTTTTTAAAACTTTATGATTTGATTTGAAACTAACCCTACAATATGGGCGTAAAATATAATTTCTTTATATTTTTAATCTTAGGCTACACCATTTTAAGGAAGGGAACTATCACTAAATTATAGAGCTAATAGCTACTAAAATGGATCTAATCTACTAATAACTAAATCTTTATACTAAATTAAGTTGCAAGTGGATACATGAATAGTACTTTTATGATGATTACAATTATAAACGCATCACATATATGATATACCTATACATCGATCATTCATGCTTTTCAATAATCTTACTTTATTTTTTCTAATTTCAAACCATCAACGGAAATAGTGAAAGAATCTTGTTCCCCACTTACAGTTGTAACTTGTAAGTGAGGATTGATATTTCTTATAGTGGAGGGTTCTCTTATGACAACTAATCTTGTTTGTTACTATTTGACTATTTGTTTTGATTTTTCTCAAATTGGATGGTTAGGTTAGAAAATGGAAATTACAAGATAATTAATTCGCTTATTAATTGTTGCGCAATTTCTTAGAAGGTGATAGATAAGTTGACATTTTCTTTTTCTTTTTTTAACCTCAAAGACACATTACAAATTCACTCAAAAAGCCATAGTATTACTATTTGAATTACTTAAATTCTAAAACTTTATTTTTCATATTCTTAGAGAGCACTGACCCTATACTTACAGGAGTACCTTTGTGTTAGATTTATTGGTTTGAGACGTGACGTAAACTTAAATGTTCAAGGTCAATTTATCATACTATCGGTTCATTGAATTTTTGCTTTTTGAGATGTCTTCTCAAACTATTCTATTCATTATCTATATAAGAAAGAACATGTCATTAATCTTCGTCTATAAAAATAACCATAATGATTCTCAAAATAATAATAATATTAACTTGTAAGGTCAGCCCATACTAAACTAAATAGTATGCAATCAAAATTTACCTTACATGGTGGGTTCCAGTTAGCTCAAATGGTAAAATCTCTGATAGGTGAATAAGAGATTTAGTGTTCAATCTCCGCTTATACCAAAAACCGATTGGTGTTTTGGTCTAATGATAAAAAGCTATCATCATGAGCAGACACCATAAATTGAAACTCTCTAAAAAAAAGTTACCTTATATATGGGTTCCAGTTAGCTCAACTGATAAAGTTTATGATGGTTAAATAAGAAATTTGGAGTTCAATTTCCGCCTATATCAAAAACTAATTGATGTCTTTACCTGATAATAAAGATAATAAAGAGCTATCATCAAGAATGGACGTTATAGGTTAAAACTCTCTAAAAAAATTACTTTATATTTGTAAAAAAAATTACTAAATATAATTGCATATGCTTTATATCTACTAAATGCATGTAGTAAATAAAGAGACATATCCAAAGAAAAAAGAAAAAAGAAAAAAAAAAAAGAGAGACATGCACAACTCATATAGATCATGCAGATAGATAGCAGAGTGGTTTCCTTATTTAGTGAATTAAAAATCTGGTTCGTGCTTATCTATAATTCCAGATCACAAATATCAAATTAGGAAGCTAATTGCCAATTTTGGGTATTATTGAAACAAAAATACTGCATTCTATATATACTTTACATTTACAAACATAGACCGACTCTCTTTGACTCTTTCAACTATGTTCTATATATTTTGATTTTTGCCCCCTCATAATAAATTGTTTTTGATACATATTATCTTTATTGTGCCTTCATTTTCATCTAGACACGCTTCCCAATATGACACATTAAACATGATTTGATATTTTGATTATTAGGTGCTTTGGCCTAAATTCCAAACCTTAATCATTCTAAACTTGATTAATTTCCTTAATCATGTTGAATAATTCTATCACGTGTAAATCCTTCAATATATCCCTTCTAGCGTGAAATTAAAAGATGAAATTCATCATACATTAGCATACAGTTTGATGTGAAATTATGATTCTATAATTACACTTACAACCATATATGGACAAAAGTAGTACAATAAAAATGTCCTGTTGCAAATAATTCTTTGTTTTATAGAGGAAAAAGAAAGAAAGATCCAAGATGAAAAGCAAACTAAAAAGAAATACATTGGTGTTTTAATCTAAAAATAAAGGGTAATAATCATGACACAGATCCCATAATTTCAAATCTTATCATATTAATTTATTTAAAAAAAAAAAAAAAAAAAAAAAAAAAAAACAACAACAACAACAACAACAACAACAACAACAAAAATGTGGCTAGCTTTGCTAATTAGGTTATTTAAGATACAACTATTATTTATAGGAGTTCTCGTTTAGTGACCCTCCTCTTCTATTGGTCTGATAGGTGATGCTAACAACCCATTACTTACGAAAGCAAATATGATAATAGCAAACTGACTAGATATGTAAACAATTGTGACAACTAGTCTAACTAGTATACTCTTCAATATTGTCTGCCTATCGATTTAGCATGCTGATTGACTAAATATTTGCCAATTAAAACGATATATATGTTTACTTAAGTCGATAAGATGGTTAAACTGATGATCAAATCATGTTGAAAAAAATAGAGAAAAAAGAAAAAAGATAGTGGATATAAATGAGTTATGAAGTGCCTAATTATAAGCTCAAATGATTTAAAGCAAAAGGAATATATATATACACACAATGTTACATGTAGTTTGAGAAAAATCTTAGGGCATATAAATAAAGCATCTACCATTAAAACATTCTTTATGTGCAAAGACAGGTTGCTCAAGCATTGGATTTCATGATCAATATAAGACAATTAAGTTAATTTTTGGCATGTAAAAAAGAAAAGAAATGTACTGATGAACAGACTCACCAACTACCTGAAGTGACCCATGAATTCTTGGTAGAGGGGTTTTTAGCCTTGAAAGTTAAATAGTGCTTGAAGAAATTTCTTCCTTTTTCATTCTATCATTGGATGCTTCTCCGAAAATGTAGAATGCGTCAATCTTTTTCTTTGACGTTAGCCGGGGGTAAGAAAAGGAATATATTTAGCACCTTACAATACATATTCCCACCTCAATCGAGTGACTTTTTAAACTGCAGTTGTTTAAATTAATATTAATATCAATAACTATACAATCAAAGTTAAATTTTATTTTGATTAGAATCAAAGTAGAAATTGATAGCCAATCTACTTGCATTCTTACTTAAAATTGAGAACTATATTTATATATATAAGTAATATACATGAATAAAAATATGTTTCACCTTTGAATAACTCTAAACATTCACTTACCTTGCTTAGTAGACAATTTGAAAGCATTTTGATTCATAAAAACAGCTGATGGATCTTTTAGAAATAAAATGGTAAACACAGCTGATGGATCGAAAACTGATATGTTCCATCCTCACTTCATAGATGATTGTTCCCTGCAATAAAATGCTATGAGAATGCTTCTATCTAAAGATCGCATCCTTTAGCATTAATATCAGTTACAAGGTGGGGCGACAATGAATGTTAAGATTCGATTTAGAAATACGAAACGAAAGAATGGAAATTTAAAATAAATAAATAAAGGTAACTAGATAACATATCGTCACGTAGTAATCATGCTTGAAATGGAACAAAAATTGTTGCACCGGATAATTTTTAGCATTAATAGAATGATTCACGTGTTCTCACACATGCTGCTTCATTATGTCTAGATTTATTCATGTATTTTTGGAGAGTTAATTGAAATAAAAGCATAAGTAAATCTATTCCAATACTTGTATCCATACTCAGTTTAATTTTCCGTTTTCTATTTGTAGTTCATGCTTTTCCAAGTGAATCTTTCATAAATTAAGTACAATTCAAAGCTACAATTAAAAGAAATACCAATAATGTAAGTGATGTACCAGCATTCCTTTTAGAACTCAAAAGTACAAGTGCATTTTCTTTCTTTGCTTGAAACAATTATGATGGTATTAGATTTTTAGTGCTTCCCTTGGATATATAATAAAAAATTTGTGAAGAAGAATGCACATAAACTTCTTTCAATTTGTTTTAGATTTAACATATTTTGGGAAATCTTACACACTTAGGTACTTAATTTATGTTCCTTATCCCAAGAAAGAGTTTGCAAGTAATATATTTCATAGTAAGAGAATCATTTAGGATTTTTTTTTTCCCCAACAAATAATGGGAGATAATTTAAACTCAAGTTCTCTTCCATAGAAAAATTGAAAAATTAATGTCATTGAGTTACAAGACTTTTGAAAATAGCCATTTAAGTTTAAAATCCTTTAATGTGCCCCTTTAGTTAAAGTCTCAATCTCATCGTGCCTTATCAATCCATCTTTTAACCAATCCCATTCCCCTCTTGGGAACTATGCATGTAACAAAATAATTAAAATTCAAAATTTTCATGTAATATATTATATATCACATCTATACTATTGTTTAGTATAGGCTAATGATGGAGTAAATCAAATTTTTTGATAAAATAATATGACACGTCACCCCCTCTATCTCTAGCTCTCTGTCTAATGAATGGGGAAAAATGGGCGGTGGAAAAAAATAGAGTTTCACGCTTTGAGTATTGTGGTTTGATTGTTTATTCCAAAATTAAATACTCTTGACAAAGAAGGTAAATGGCCCAAGAAAAAGTAAAACAGAGAAGGAATGTTAAGAACCATATATATTCTAGGTTGAGTGGTATTGACTCATTTTTGTTCTTCTTTTTTTCCCGGCCCGTTGAGTACAGGAGGAAATTTCAATACTAAAGTAGAACGTGGCCTCTCAGATATCCATCTATTATATGTAATGTTTCCACTAGCTATACCTGCTTAATTAGTTGTTCATTGAAAATTTCTATCAATTGTGTTCATTGTATATATAATTTACAAAAAAAAAAAAAATGTTTTTCTAAGATTTTTTGGATAATGAGTTTTATATTTAAATAGAATAATGGGTCAATCACCTAATTGTACATATTTGAGTAGAGGGACACAATATAATTACAACTTCATTGGTCAATATGAAAAATAACAAAAAGGACAAGGAGTACATATGCAAATAGCCAAATAATATAAACATGTTCACGACTATAAGAAAATATCTGATCACGTACGTACAAACAAACAATGACAAAATAAATCTCATAATTAATTTTATTTTATGAGAAATTAAGTTAAATATATCGAGGACAAAACAGGAAGACCAAAGTTCTTCAAGTTCGAAATTACCAGCTGGATTTTTTTCTTTGCTTGTTTTTCCTTTTTTATGATTTTTTTTCTTCGCTTGTTTTTATTTGTTTATGATAAAGGTTAGTCCACTATGACAAATTCTATTACCAAGTGTTCAATAAGAGTATGGTTTTACACTTACAGTTAGGCCAACATATAGTATAAAATTCTTTGGCCAGGTAACGTAAGCTTTGTAAAAAGAGGAAGGGTTGGTGGGGTTGAATTGTTTTTGTCGTAAAAGATAAGAAGTTTGCCACAGAAAAACTGAACAAAGCAAAGATAAAAACACTGCGACAAAATTAAAAATGGTTAAAAAAACACACACTGTTTTGGTTTCAAATCCACCAACTTAGCCTTCATATAGGGTAGGGTAGCTAACTTGAACGCGTACCCTTCTGAGCTTGCAAGGTGGTGGCCCTCGTGTAAGACTTTTCCCGGGTTTTAATTGATTCTGCAGAACCAATTTGGCATTAGGTTACGTCTCATGGGAAACGCAAATTAAATATCTTGTACTTTAATCCTAGTTCTCGCGTAGAGGTAAATACGGATTTAATTAGATCCCCTAAACAAAACCTTTTTTTTTTTTTTTTGAGAAAGGCAAGCATATATAGTAAATATAAGACTTTTCCTCTGAAAGACTATCCATGCTGTGTGATTTGAATTATATTAAATCAGGCCTTGATTATCCAGACTAATTGGCTTATTAGATTAGCGGTTTAAGTGGTTGAGTCATTGGTTTTTTCAAATCCTAAGGTACACACTTAAATGAGTTAAGGTGTAAGTATTTTCTTATGCAAAAGAAAAACCAGACCAGAGAGAGAGAGAGAGAGAGAGGTCAATAAGTCTATTATATATGATGACGAGGTCAATAAGTGTATTATATATGATGACGATATTCATCGAAAAAAAATTAAATTGTGCGATGATAATCTTTTTTTAAATGCTATTTTTCACATGAACTTCAATATATCATCACTAGGGTCAATTTTAATATTGCGGAGCCAGAAATTAATTTTTGGAGGCTATATATAAATTTTTTTTATGTGTATGAAATCTAAAATAGTAATGTACAATTCTTCATAACTTAATATGTAATAAAAACAAAAACTTTTTTTTTTGAAGTGCTAAATACATATTAATATAATAGTATATACTATATATTTTAATCAAATTAATCAAGTATATTCATAAATTATAATGTCATATAGTATGTAATATATTAATTATTATAATAACAAATAATATATTATAAGGAAAATAAAAAAGAAAGCAAAATGAAAAGTAAGGTAAAGAAATCAAAAGAAAGCAAATGAAAAGTAAAGTAACATAGGAGCATTGTATAGGGTTGATTGGCCTACGGAAGTTTCAAGCCTGTTTTTCACTTTTTCTTGTTTAATTTAGTCACATAGAACTTTTACTTTTATATTGTAAACACAAAACTGTGGTAACAGTGGGAAAAAGAAAGAACTAAAAAGAAAAAAAAGTGTTCATTTTAAAGATACTAAATGTTTAATTATTGTAATTTTTTGACATATATATTTATAGATTGTATTCTATTTTACAATATTTTTACAAAATGTTGATATGGTCAACCTCTTATTGGTTTTCATCTAGATTCACCATTAATATCACTTTTTCAATTACCAATAATCACTTACTACATCATCAATTTGTTATTTTTTTTGTAAAATAGTTTGTATCTTTAGCATTATTCTTCTATTTAAATGAAAATTATGTTTATTTTTAGAATTTCTTAAATATATATGTATATTATCGAGTATGGGGCCAAAATGATAAGGTTTTCTTAAAAATTTCATATTATTTAGGATAATTCTTTAAAAAAATTCCTTAATTTTTTTGAAAATTTAGGTGGGGGCCAAGGCCCCCTCGGTCCTGTTGATGGTCCGCTTATCCTGGTTAATTATGGATGAAAAAAATGACCATGGCAACATGCATGCTTTAGTTATCGTCACTTTCTTTTGAAGGAGAGGATTATTTTTTGAGAAAAATTTTTATAAGCCCTTCACAACATAGTGTAATGCATGTGTGTACTTTGGTAAAAGGTTTATAGCTAGCCTAATATGACAAAGTATAGAACATACTTTCAGGACATGAAGTGAAAGTAGAGAAGCACAAATTTTGATAGGCTCTTCATAGCCTCTACTCTTATGCTCGTTTAGATTCACTTCACGTCTTGAAAGTGCGCTATAAATTTTCCTTAACTTATTGTGCGAGCATAAACATTTTGTTTGCATGGTAATTCATCTTCATGATTCCCCAAAATACTCTCTCTCTCTCTCTCTCTCCTTTAGGAAGATCATTTTGATAAGGGGTAAAATCTTTAACCACCCCCCCCCCCCCCCCAAAATTGATCGATAAATCAATCATATATATGAAAATACCAAGAAATTTCTCTTTGGGTTCTCTGTCTGGTTAGAAAAGGACCACTTCCATGCATCCTAAAAAAACAAAGAAGCTGTCACACATAGTCCTTAGACTTGACTAAAAAGAAACAGCCTTTACTAAATAACCAACATTTACTAATTGATTAATTATCACCAAATGTGGGCTTGACTATTAGGCTTGTTAAGAAAGGCAGCTTAATATATAGCCGCTCTGGGTAGTGGGTACAGCGAAAGCAAAAATAGTTGGATAAAGCTTTTTTGACAATCACGAATTCAGAAATCACAAAGATTAGTAAAGCTTGTCATATATGAGAACAAAGCTACAGACTAATTAGGAGCCTCACATGGCAAACATTAGGGGTGTTTTCCTTTTCATTCCTTTTGTTTTTTGGGTTTTTTTTTTTTTTTTAATTTATGAATAAGTTAGAATTCTTTGGGTGAATTTATACATTACTTTTACTTTGTATTTTTTTTGGGGGGGGGGGGGGGGTGGGGTGGGTACAAGAGTGTTTGAAACAGCAATTTGAGTTTGAAAAAAATGTTCTGTGTCAACCTATTAAGTAAAAAATAGTACGTAATATAAAGACTTTAAGTTCCACTTGTTGAGTAGGTAGCGTCAATATGGGGTTGGGTTCTCACTTAAGTGGTTTGAAAAACTCAAAAGATAATGATAGCAACAACTAACTAAAACGCATAAAACCAAGCAAGACATTTCCTATCGACGAAAGTTCTTTTCCGGTTTATATGGTTCTCTTGTCATGAAGTTCAAAATTTCAAATATCGATCCTAAGCAAGTCATTTACTTCTTGAGGTATTCAAGAAATTCAGGTCACATTCATTCTTTTTTCAATTCCTTATTTAACGTAAGATATCATCTAAATCTCGAGTGTAGCAGATTTGACGCATCATGTAATGGAGGAAATTTAGCGTAACTCTCCCTCCTCTATTAGAGTGGATGCGAGAGAATAAAAAAACCTTTTTTTATTTTTTTGTTTGGTGAAGAGAATTGGGATTTGAAACAAGATTGTACTGGTTATATGAGATGGAATTGTCACTTAACCCAAAAGGTTATTAATAAATATTTGATTGGTTTTTTTTAGAAGAAATATTTGATTGGTTTAGATATAAAGTACATTATTATTATTTTTTTTATTATATGAATATGATATGATTTGAAATTGTGGTGTCTACTTTATAATAATGGAGAAATTATTCACTCTTATAAGATGAATCCTCCCTTCTCTCACAATACGTATGGGCTTCGATGTGGGGCCTATACGTCATGTAAGAGGAAGGAAGACTCCTCCTATACGAATAAATAATTTCACTTAATTGTTGTTTTTTACATTAAGGTTGTGTTTGGCATCGGCTTAAAAAGTTGACTTATTTTACTATTTAGTTTATTTTTACTACTAATCATGGGTCTTACTGCACTTTTTGATACTATTCATAGATCTCACTTTACTATTTCAGCTAACTTTTATCTTTATCTATGATACTTTTAACAAAAAGTTTTCAGTTTCAATTAAGGGACTATTTGGGATCCACTTATTTTGTTGAAACTAAAAACTTTTTGCTAAATATACTGTAGATATTGGTAAAAGTTAGCTGAAATAGTATAGCAAGACTTGTGAATAGTACTAAAAATTGCAGTAAGACCCATGAATAGTATCAAAAATAAACTAAATAATAAAATAAGTTGGCAACTTTCATCAATGTCAAACGCACACTAAATAAGCTGTAACACTAAGTCAAGATATTAATAAAGTTATTTTTGGTAGATTTTGATCACAAATTGCTTATTCCATAACAAGCCTTAATCCCAAATTTCTAGAATTATTATTAGAACCTACAAATCTATTATCCCATAACAACAAACTTTATTTATGTACAATTTAAAAGTTGGGAAAGATAGTGATTGCTATACACAAATTCCTCATTAAAAAAAGAAAAGAAGGAAGTTATACGTCAAATATCATACAATCGTTTGGTCCAATCGAAACTTTCAAAGACAGCTTTCATTACTAATTTACTATATAGAATTCGCAACTTGATTTAAAGAGGGGATTCAGATTTCAAAGCCCTGATTCTCGAACCCATATATAAAAAAGAACATGATGGTAATTGAGTTGGTAACATTAGGCCAAAGCCTAGTGGCTCTAATATTAATTATTTTATATTTCACTTCATCTTGAACTCAATTCCACTTCCTATATATTATTACCCATTAATTAATCAATCAAAATCCTACAAAACCAAGAAACCAGTCAAACCACAATAAAAAGTACCCCCACAACATGTGGCGCCAACAATTGATTGGAACGTGCAATATTCACATCATCATCATTGTGCTCTAACATCAATTTTTATTTTTCTTTTAAAATAATCTTATATATATATATATATATATTATGATTTACATTGCACTGAATATATGTGACCTCACAAACCATGCAAAACCTACACGTGTCCAATTGCCTACATCCACATATGTGACCGTTTCGTTGTTGTGTCTGATTGGCAGTTAGAACATTGTGTGAGCATAATAGAGAGAGAGAGACATTTGAAAATGAAGGCTGCCCATTTTGCTCTAGAAGTTGTGTGAATCTCTGTGCTCTCCTTTTCTTATTGATTCTTGCAAAATACCAAGTGAACCGGGTACATATATAAATATAGTATATATTATGTATTGTGCTTCCAGACCTTTCATGATATAAATATATATATATATATATATATATGTATATATAGAGAGAGAGAGAGAGAGAGTCCTATTTTTTTCTCTAAACTATAAAAAAAATTCTTTACAGAGTTTAAGGATGAAAAAAAAAATCTTTAAAGTTGAGAGATAAAAATCAAATTTTTGATAAAATTTAAGGATAAAAATAATATTTTACCCATTTAGCTAAATAAGTTGATCTTATTCAACTGGGAGAAAATTACAAGGCATGCAGCACAAGAATGGGGCTAGACTCTAAAGTCCAGAGAATCCATTGAAGAACCCCCGAAAAAGTAGTTTAAGTATTCAATTCAATAGAGCATCATGCACTTGAATTTAAAAAACAATATCCTGGAGATCCTTTGCACATGTTTTATAAGTGGACAGATACTGTCCGCCTTCCTACAATTTTTTCTTCCAAAGCGTACGATAATAATAAATTAGGGGAATACTTTGCAAGAGAATCGCATATTAATTTAATCATAATTAACAAGCTAGGTCACTGTTGGAATGCAGCTAGGTTAGTTTGATGGCATTGTTTGATCACAGGATGCACTAATCCTTAAGCCAATATATATATATATATATATATATGTTGTACCATTAAGCTGTACATTAAGCATTCGTTAGCACTAAGCAAGCATCTCCCATGTGAGACATTTAGGATTCGATCCTCGACAATAGGATGCTTAAACGTGGCAAATAATAATTTTACCAAAGGTTAGAACACCATTTCTCTATATAATATATATATATATATATATATAAAAATGTTCATTAACTGGTTGGCTACTGTAACAGACACACAAAAACATTATCTTTAAGGTTAAAGAATCAAATTAAGATTGGGTTGATAACTGTAGATATATATTTATTTATGTTTTTAATATGTGTTTTATATAAGTGGGTTCCAGTTGGACATGGGAGAATTTGTGCCATTAATTGTAACATTTGAGCTAATTGTGGCATCTTCTATCACATTACCATGCAACGCTAGGTTTGTATCAGAGTTGGCCAAAGCAGCTACAATGGAGGAGTTGTCACCTTCAAATTTGGCATGGTCCAAGCCAATCTCAATAACAAATTGGACTGCCCACTTGGGCGTCACTATTTATAAATATAAAGGTGTATTTAATTATATATCAGTTAAAACTTCAAATGACGTAGTAACATGCACTTTGTTAAATACAAAAATTTTAAATTTAAACCATGAAAAGAGAGTCCATTTAACTTAAAATAGAGAGGATCTTTATCCACATGGAATACAATCGAAGAAAACAATCAATGATAAGTGAAATTTTGTATAATTTTTTTTTTTTTGAAACTAAATTTTGTATCATTTTTGGACGTTATTTGATTTGTTATTTTATCTTGTTATCATTTTGGTGTATTAAAGCATAAAAGCCATTGAAATCAATTACCTTTCTCAATGGCCAATGCCAGTGACCCTTTGCCTGTCTTTGAGTCAAATAATGGAGGAAAAACACGTGTTACAAAATAGATGGCTTGTTTTTTCCCAGATCGACAATTAGAATAAGTTTGGTGTACAATAATAGATTCTGTACTATAATAGTTATCTTTTAAGGCATAACTATTTTGTTATTTAACAGTTATTTCGTTATGGGAAATAGTCAAAAAGTTTTGTTTGAGGGCCAACTTCCATACACATGCGCAAACACAAACATCTTTATGCGCACATAACTTAGTATTCTCCTAAGTGAATCCTTAAATTTTTCATTTTCAATATAAGTTACCAAATTATTTATCAAAGTGAGTAGAAAAATTTCAATTGAACTAATGCATAGTTCTCAGAACCGGACCGGACCGGACCGGGAGGTCAGACCGTGAAAACCGTGAACCGTGATGAAAACCGGTTTTTTAAGTATAAATAATCGAGCATATGTGGCAATTCCGTGAACTCCTAAAACTGGGGTTGGNTCACTCACTATTTGGATGGGGTTGTGTTAAGTTTGGGTGTGGTTATGTGTGATCACTGTGTCTGTGTGTGTATGAATGCATGTCCCCTCTGCAAAAACAGTACTCTGGTTCTTCTGAGCGTCATTCTAAGATATATGCTAAAACATTTGCTGCAGTGGTGGCCTCACCCATCACGTGGGTCGCCATTGTTCGACACCAATAATATTCTATTCTACTTTTCTTGCTCTATTTTATACTTTATCAATAAATAATTGTCACGTGTTCACCTAATTAATTAAATACTATCATTTATTGACTTATTAAATACTTGTCACGTATTTACCTAATTAATTAAATACTATCATTTATTGACTTATTAATATTACAGTTATTAATGCATGTCACCTTTGCAAAAACAGTACTCTGGTTCTTCTGAGCGTCATTCTAAGATATATGCTAAAACATTTGTTGCAGTGGTGGCCTCACCCATCATGGGTTGCCATTTTTGGACACCAATAATTTTCTGTTCTACTTTTTCTACTCCACTCTATACTTCACCAATAAATACTTGTCACGTGTTCACCTAATTAATTAAATACTACTATTAATTAATAACTGTAATATTAATAAGTCAATAAATGATAATATTTAATTAATTAGGTGACCACATAGCAAGTATTTATTGGTGGAGTATAGTGTGGAGCAGAAAAAGTGGGCAGAAGATTTGAACTCGGACTTTTATGACTGGATAATCATATAAAGTTTTGCATTCTTTCACGTGACGTGGCGATTAGGTAAACTTGTTGGTTTTCAAATATTTTTTTTCCCCCAAAAGACTTCTGTTTTTTTCTTTTCTTTCTTTGGATAATTGTGTTGACCATGTTTCACATGAAATACTGCAATTAAATGAAAGATTAAGTCCTCTAATCTAAAGGATCGATTTTTATTAGTTTAATTAGCAAACGACAATTGATGATATAATCCATGAATTTGTGGCCGGCAACTTAATTTTGGATTAGAAAGTGGACACCATTGGTTGTAAATTGGGTAATATAATAATTTTTGTGATATTACAAATTTTATTACATAAATTTAATAAATTTTGTTTCCCCGATCACATCAGGGTAATTCAAATAGGAAAAACATTAAATATACTACAAGTTTTAGCACAAATTTTTTTTTTTTTTTTTGAGAAAAAGGTAAGGAAAATTTTATTGAACCAAATCCGATTGGAATACATTATCCAAATCACTAGGTAGAGATTCTACCCATACATCTGTGTCTGCAGATAAAACTGCTCTAGCACAAAATATTTAAAAATTAATATGATAATGAATTTAATATATATGTGGACTTTAACATCTTACTTAATAAATATTTAAATTAATTTTTAATGATTTATGACACATTAATTTATAAGCTTTATAGTTTATATAGTAAAATTGCAATAACCCAATAAGTCCACACGAGTATTCCTTCACCCATACCACTATAGCCCCATGTTTGCTAGCCTTAGTCACAAGGGTTAAAGCTGCTCAATTTGCAGTGAAATTATTCACTTCTAGAGTCCTCCATACATCCTCTCACAACAAGTGGACCCAACTACGGTCCCACACAGGGGCTCACGCTTGTTGTGAGAGAAGGGAGGACTCTTCCCGTAAGAGTAAATACTTTCTCCTTAATTGCGTTGATTTGAAACACTAAAAATCGCTTATCTCAAGAACATTAGATTATTTTATATATGAAGATTGTGTAGTTAGAATTATATATATATATATATATGTTGATTTGTAAATTTACTACCATTTATGCAATATGTTCTCGTGTCCAATACATAAATTATATTTAATTTGATAAGAATTTTGTAGTTAAATGATAAATTTTTTGTCTCTTGTAATTTTTTTTTTTATATAAATAGAAATTTTACTTTAACCTAATTTAAGTGTGTATATGTGTGAAGCTCTTTCCTGGAGACTTAAACTCCGACCCTTACCTCTCACACCCCATAAGCATTTATATTTATAGAATGACCACCGTACCAAAGGTGCGAAGTGATTGTCGATCTCTTGTATTTTAAGAGAAATAAGGTTTCAATCTTTGCTTCTCGTTTATTATTGTTAGGATTGTGCATGAGTTGGATTTATTATTGGACAGATTGAGTTTAGTAGGTTGGTAAAAATTTCAAACCAACATCAACCCACTATCGTCTATATTTGGTAAGTCAGTTGAAAAATATAGGTGATTTCGATTCAGTAATTGTGCGGGTTGTCTAGATACATTTGCTTACATTAAAACGTCGCTAATTATGCCACAAAAATAGAACTTTTAGTAGATCTTTTCAGTGGGCATTCTTTAAAATAGTTATTTGTTTTATCTTAAATAAATGAAAAGGAAAAAATGCAAGAGAAGAATTTGACACTAAGCCTTTTAATATTAGTCATATATATAATTTTTATGTCTATATATACACTATATATAGGTGGGCTAAGATGGTTTTTGACAGGTTCAAAAAAAATCAACTTGCTTGTCAAACTAATCGACTTTTTTAATGAGTAAAACTACACAACCCCGCCACCTTCCACTTTTAACCCACACGGGTGACACAGGTTGGTCGGGTTAGCAGGTTGAGTGAGTTTTTCAATAAATCCTATATATTGTAATAATTAAGGTTGTGTTTGGTAGATATATTTGAAAATATGTATTTTGTTATTTAAAAATATGTATGAAAATACGTATATGTGAAAAAGTATATAGAAATACGTGTGAATGAAAAAATATATGAAAATACGTGTAATGTTGTTTAAAGTGGATGTACCAAACACCCTCCTAAATTATAAATATATATATATATATATCTATTTGATTCATTTCATACTTTAATTTTGACCAATCAGTGAGTTGAATAAGAAATTTATGATTCAATTCCTGCCTACACCAAAAACTAATTAGTGACTTAATCTGATGCTAAAAAACTATTATCAGAAATAAATGTCATAAGTTGAAATTCTCTCCAAAAATAATAATAATAATAATAATAATAATAATAATAATATGAGTATTCTTTTTGCATCCATTGTGACTGTATGCAACATTTCACAACATTTTGACTACAAAATGTGGGAAAAGTTCAAACTCTAAGAGCACATACATTTTTGCCAAAATTGCTTTATTTTGAGTTTCCTTTTAGCAGTCCTTTTTAATGCTATTTCAAGTCATGTGTACCTCGTTCCTTTATAAGATGACTTGAATGCAAAAAGTCGTGAAAACCATGACATTTACTTTTCTTTAAGTTCTTTGTTTGGTTGGTATATGTTAGGAAGATCGGCTTCTTTGAGTCAGCCTTGGTGTGGAACTCACAAAACCTACATTTGTTGGAAAAAGAAAATAAATAAAAAGAGATAGAAATTAGTAAATATATTAATTGTTGGGTGTTAGGTATACACAGAGAAAAGTCTTACATGAAAAACAAAAATAATGAATTTAGTTTTTTTTTTTTAGTAATTAATATAAAATACTTTGGTCCAACTCGAAGGCTTGAACTTTTAAAAAGTGATGTCCTTATTATAAATATGTTATATTATGTTACAGTTAAGATAATTTGTCTTTCCTCAAAAAAGAAGATAATTTGTCATATTAAGAATTCAAGACCTCTCAATTGAAGTGTTTTTTCTAAAGTGATGGTGTGTGACTAGGTTATCAAATTTTCTTTTGCAACTGGAATTAGAACATTGATTAAAGGTGGTTTTATTGTCAAAGTCTCCTGTAAATGCAATTGGAATTTGGAATAGAGACAAAGTATATACTCATATATATATATATATATATAAAGTGTGTATCACACAAAGCAACATCACAAAGTCCATACATACGATCTTGGAAAAGAGTTTATGAGTTACAGTGTAATGCAATAATATTTTTAATTTATTTAGAGATTGTGGTTTGGTCTAGTGTTAAAAATTACAATTACTTCTTACAAATTATTGTTCAAGGTAAAAACATAATCGATTTATTTATATTTTTTTTTTTAAAGTGTAAAAGCATATTCTTTAAATTCAATAAATTGTATATGAAATTATGAATACAAGTTTGGCTGGAAACTATCAAAAACACAGGAGACAAAATATTTAATTATATGAAATTGGAAGATGCATATTGTAGAGTATTTTGTTTTTGCTTTGTTTTTGTTTTGTTTTTTTTAAATGGAAGGTCCTTTTAGTTTCCAACTAAGTGAATTTCTTACTCATTCAGCAAAAATAAATAAATAAATAAAATTGAATTTCTTACTCGTAGGGTGTGTTTAGATACCGCATATTAATTTGTTAAAACTGAAAAATTATTATTAAAAATATTGTAATAAAATAATTTTAAAAATACGAATAGTACTATGGATTATGGAACCCAAAATATATTAATATGCGCATTTTTATGTTTTTGGCTGAATTATAAATAGTATCATGGGACCAACAAAAACTCAAACGCTGAAAACAGATCACTCACAGCTATCCAAACTCACGCGTAATGAATTGGCATATTGTACTAGGCATGAGGCCACGGAAGCCAAGCAAAGTCGCATCAGATTAAAAATATGCCACATATAATATATATTTCATTATGATTATAATAATATATATATTAGTAATCACATGCCTTGACAACGTTGCTTCTTCTTTTTTATGTGGGCGGGGGGGTAGGGGCGTGTTCAAAGTTTAAAGGTAGAGATAAAACCTACCATATTTTATATTAATCAATTTTAAACAAAAAATGAGTAAACGACATTCCGTAAATTTAATAATCTTATATCTTTTTTTATTATATAAATGTATTCTAATTTTTCTAGATTATGCATGGTAGTAATTTTGTCATACCTTGCTATTAGTAATTTAGGTTAAATTAAGCATAACTCCACATAAATTTTTTCTTCTTCTCAGATTAGACTGTAAATGGGTAAAATAAAATAATATCCAAATTAAATCCAATAGTATAGGTTATGGCAGGTCCCATGATACCCATATTTTTTTAAAGCCAAATAAGATTAAGCTTTGCAAAGGTAAATTACTATATATTTTGATCCCTAAACTTTACCAATTTTTTTTTAATTATAAACTTATAAAATTTGTTTTTCGTCTCTAAACTATTAAAAAGTTCATTTTTTATCCTTAAACTATTGAAAATGTTTTACTTTATGTCCTTAAACTTTATCAAAGATTTTATTTCCTTCCTAAATTATTGAAAAATGTTCTTTTTTCATTCCTATTTTTTTTCTCTAAACTATTAAAAAAAATTCTTTACAGAGTTTAAGGATGAAAAAAAAAATCTTTAAAGTTGAGAGATAAAAATCAAATTTTTGATAAAATTTAAGGATAAAATATATTTTACCCATTTAGCTAAATAAGTTGATCTTATTCAACTGGGAGAAAATTACAAGGCATGCAGCACAAGAATGGGGCTAGACTCTAAAGTCCAGAGAATCCATTGAGGAACCCCCGAAAAAGTAGTTTAAGTATTCAATTCAATAGAGCATCATGCACTTGAATTTAAAAAACAATATCCTGGAGATCCTTTGCACATGTTTTATAAGTGGACAGATACTGTCCGCCTTCCTACAATTTTTTCTTCCAAAGCGTACGATAATAATAAATTAGGGGAATACTTTGCAAGAGAATCGCATATTAATTTAATCATAATTAACAAGCTAGGTCACTGTTGGAATGCAGCTAGGTTAGTTTGATGGCATTGTTTGATCACAGGATGCACTAATCCTTAAGCCAAGATATATATATATATATATATATATGTTGTACCATTAAGCTGTACATTAAGCATTCGTTAGCACTAAGCAAGCATCTCCCATGTGAGACATTTAGGATTCGATCCTCGACAATAGGATGCTTAAACGTGGCAAATAATAATTTTACATTTCTCTATATAATATATATATATATATATATATATAAAATAATGTTCATTAACTGGTTGGCTACTGTAACAGACACACAAAAACATTATCTTTAAGGTTAAAGAATCAAATTAAGATTGGGTTGATAACTGTAGATATATATTTATTTATGTTTTTAATATGTGTTTTATATAAGTGGGTTCCAGTTGGACATGGGAGAATTTGTGCCATTAATTGTAACATTTGAGCTAATTGTGGCATCTTCTATCACATTACCATGCAACGCTAGGTTTGTATCAGAGTTGGCCAAAGCAGCTACAATGGAGGAGTTGTCACCTTCAAATTTGGCATGGTCCAAGCCAATCTCAATAACAAATTGGACTGCCCACTTGGGCGTCACTATTTATAAATATAAAGGTGTATTTAATTATATATCAGTTAAAACTTCAAATGACGTAGTAACATGCACTTTGTTAAATACAAAAATTTTAAATTTAAACCATGAAAAGAGAGTCCATTTAACTTAAAATAGAGAGGATCTTTATCCACATGGAATACAATCGAAGAAAACAATCAATGATAAGTGAAATTTTGTATAATTTTTTTTTTTTTGAAACTAAATTTTGTATCATTTTTGGACGTTATTTGATTTGTTATTTTATCTTGTTATCATTTTGGTGTATTAAAGCATAAAAGCCATTGAAATCAATTACCTTTCTCAATGGCCAATGCCAGTGACCCTTTGCCTGTCTTTGAGTCAAATAATGGAGGAAAAACACGTGTTACAAAATAGATGGCTTGTTTTTTCCCAGATCGACAATTAGAATAAGTTTGGTGTACAATAATAGATTCTGTACTATAATAGTTATCTTTTAAGGCATAACTATTTTGTTATTTAACAGTTATTTCGTTATGGGAAATAGTCAAAAAGTTTTGTTTGAGGGCCAACTTCCATACACATGCGCAAACACAAACATCTTTATGCGCACATAACTTAGTATTCTCCTAAGTGAATCCTTAAATTTTTCATTTTCAATATAAGTTACCAAATTATTTATCAAAGTGAGTAGAAAAATTTCAATTGAACTAATGCATAGTTCTCAGAACCGGACCGGACCGGACCGGGAGGTCAGACCGTGAAAACCGTGAACCGTGATGAAAACCGGTTTTTTAAGTATAAATAATCGAGCATATGTGGCAATTCCGTGAACTCCTAAAACTGGGGTTGGACCGTATGAACCGGTCAAGAACCGTGCGGTCCAACCCTTTAACAATTTTTTTTTTTTTTTATAAAAACAACTTAACACAATTTTATTCTACTTAATTAAATTATCCATCTCTTACAAGGAATAAAAAAAATTATAATTAAAATCCTTCAAAGATATTCAACTTTACTTCAAAAATTAATCATAATTTTTAATGTTTTCATGGTTATTATTTTATTTTATTTTATTAACTTTCTTATTTAATTATTAAATATATGCTTGAAAATCATTAAATTTCCCTCACATATATAGATATATTAGTCAATTTTGCTAGTTTTATAAATTTAATACCTATATTTAGGCTTTAATTAATTATTAAATTAATTATGACGTCATCATGGTTCGACCCCGGTTCGACCCCGGTTCGACCTTGGTTCAACCTCAAAAACCTTGAACCTCTCCCTTTTACGGTTCAATGAACGGTCTGGGTCTGAAAACTTTGAACTAATGAAGTATTCAAAAACATGAATGATCTAAAATTTTAACAGAAACAAAAACACATTTTACAATAAAAAATAAATGTGAGAAAAAAAAAAACATTTTCTATAACTACTAGACCAATTGGACAATTTTTTTAAGAGTATTATTGGACTAGCTCAAATATTTAGAGGGGTCAAGTCCCATTTTTGTAGGCTAATTATTAAAATGTTAAATATTTATATATAGTATACAGATATTTTTAAAATTTTTGAGAATGAGGATACATACATCCAATCCATGAGATAATTATTACTTTTTAACTTAAATATTTATCAAATAACCAAAAACTAAGAGAAGTTTTTTACCTATTGATGGCAATGGGTGAGAATGGGGTTGGATTAAGGGTGCCCCGTCCCCATCCCGTCATCTCTTCAAGGCATGGAAAACCAATGTGAGGCATGAGCAAGGTAAGATGGATTTAGGGCATTTGGCCATTCTTAATAAGGCGACTTTGAGATTAATGAATTAGAGATGAATGATAAAGAGAATAGGCAATGCAGAGAGAGAGAGAGAGAGAGAGAGAGAGAGAGAGAGAGAGAGAGAGAGAGAGAGAGAGAGAGAGAGAGAGAGAGAGAGAGAGAGAGAGAGAGAGAGAGAGAGAGAGAGAGAGAGAGAGAGTCTTACGTTTACAAGTTGTAGCCTCGTGTGAAAGGGCTTCAATGGAAGGCTCAAGACCTAAACCCAAATAGCAAGACGTCGAAGACTTACTAAAGAATGGAACGCCCTATCAGTGTACAGACGAACCTTCTGGATGCGTTCAATGTAATGCCTACTTAAATGAGGTTGTCTAGCACCTGGGAAAAAAAAAAAAAAAAAGAAAAAAAAAAAGGAAGACGGAGATCTTTGAGTTAGAATTTTTAAACAATTATAAACAAAAATGAAAACAATGAATAGCAAGGATTGGACGAGCATACCTTCAGGAAGAAGGTTCCTTAACTCCCCTGTGTAGGGAGAAAATGGGTCCTTGTCAACCTCAGTAGGGTGTCCAGCCCAGAAACCTGAGACGAAGAAGAACTCCGTCTTCCAGTTCCTATCTAAGGAGACTAAAGACTTAATTAATCTATAATCTCTTCCCCTGGCAGTGAATTGATAAAAGACAAGGATTAGTTAATTTCTGAGAGCTTGTAGCAATAAAGGAACTCATCCACAGTGAGAGGACAGTTCCCCTCAAACACCTCTCTCCACAAAACTTGCATGGAGACGACTAACCTCCATGCATTAGGATTAAATTGACAAACTCCTATACCTAACCTAGTCAACAGCTCCCTAGTAAAAGTATTCAGAGGTTGCCTAAGACCCCTAAAAGATAGGCCTCGTAAATACCTATCCAAGATGAGGCTGACAGCACTATTCTCCCTCGACGGCTAATCTAGGATTAAGCTCGTCTAGGATTTGGTACCATTTCCGAAGCAAATTTAACTTATTATTATCCGTCCTAGAAGCTATCCCTATGCACAACTGTAAACTACCTCAACCTCGGCTTGATTAGTAGACGAGGGAGCGCTCGTCCCAGCCTTGAAACCTGACTCAGATCTCATCCTAAGTTCTTCCTGAAAAACTTCCAAGGGGATTCCAGGGACCCCAGACTCATACTCGTCTGTAGTGTTCCCTTCACTACTACTATCACTATCACTAGAACCACTAAAACTACTAGGATTAGTATACTCGTCTATAGCCTTATCCACACTATCACTAGACGAGGAAAGTACAACCTTAGCCATCTTAAAAGAAAAACTAAGGACGAAGATAAGGAAAATACCTGGATCTAGGACGAAGGAAGGCTATAGACACAGGAAGCTTCTAGACGAAGATCTAGGACGAGGAAGGATGAAGAGGGAAATTTCAGAAATGAGGAGGGTAACGGAGGTATTCCACTATTTATAGGGAACAAACCCTGGCACCTGAAGCGACATGACCAATCAACAAGTGACACATGGCATGCTCCTCGTTAGATCAATCGACGTGATTTTTCACTAATGAGCTTATGACACGTGGCATACCAATTTACAGCTGAGGACATACACGTCTTACATCTCTTTGGACGACCTATGGACAAGGGGCAACTGATGGGACAACTACTCTCCAAGTTCGTCCATTAAGCTCATCCACATAACAAAGCACGCCCGTTAAGATGCTCGTCCAGAAAGAGATCGTCCGGGTAGAGTCCTGGTCAATCTCGTCCTGGAGAGCACGTCTTGAGCAATCTCATCCTGGGTAAGATCATGACTCTTCACTATGAACCGTTGCCAGCAACGGTTAAAGAAAACAGAGCCAAGCAATATAACTTCCATGGCAGTTATGGAAGTTATCTCCAAGCTTTCTAGACTCCGCAATAATGGGGGAAGTTACATAAAAGAAATAACCGCTTATACACACTATATAAGCATTCTACGAGAAGGTAAAGGGATCCAGTTTTTTTTTCCAACATACTTGGAATTACACAAAATACTGACTTTGCCATCGGAGGTTTTTTGGCCGACCTCCACCGATCTCCTTTGATTTCTCTTGTTTTTTCAGTATTCGCCAACACCTTCTTGATCGTTAGCACCCGAGAGTTTCAACCCACTAATTTCTTAGGAATTATCATGTTCAAATCTGATTGTATTTTTTTTTTTTTTTTTAAGTCTTGAAAAATAAAAGGCAAAAATCAAAAACTGACCCTCTAACTTTCAACCTTTTCATTTCAGTCCTCTAACTTTCAGTTTTATCATTTCAGTCCTCCAACTTTCAATTGTTGTCAATTCGTTATTATGTTAATCATTTGTTAATTGTCTTCGTTAAATGAGCAAAACGATGCCGTTTTGGATCGTTTTTTTCGTAATTAAAAGAAATTAAAAAAACTTGTTATTAAAATTTAAATTTATAAAAAAAAAAAAAAAAAAAAAAAAAAAAAAAAAAAAAAAAAAACATCAAAAA